>NC_069501.1:240143150-240315650 GCF_027579735.1 Bombina bombina | reverse complement strand
TATATCATCTGAGCCTTATGCGGCATAAGCCATACAGGAACTACAGACAAGGCTCCACAAATCTCACATTCTGCAGGATAGTCAAGGTTTGGAAACTCTGTTGCTCTGTTCCACTTGTTGCTCTGTTCCACTTGTTGCTCTCATTTTCTTATCAATGTCTTCTCTATAACATACTGTACCTCCCAACTGTCCCAGACAATGTCACAGGATGTAAAGTTTACCCTCTGCCTGCCCTGCAGCTTCCCACATCATGGCAAATGTATTGATTTCTAAGGACTGCATGGCTCCCTCATGCATAGTTGCCAACAGTCCCTGATTTCCAGGGACAGTCCCTGGATTTTGTTGTATGTCCCTGGAAATGTCCCTGAAAATCTCTTTTGCACAACATTTGTTGTTTGTATATATATATATATATATGTATATGTGTATATATATATATATATATATATATATATATATATATATATATATATATATATATACATACACACACACATATATACAGATAGATAGATGATAAATAGATATAGTGTATTATTTAAATATAATTCATTCCTAATGGAATATTATTATTATTATTGAATGGGTTCACATATTATTTGTCTTTCTAATTTTGATGCTGTGTTGTAAAAATAACCATATGCCCAGAATGTGTTCCAGAGACTGGGTAGGTGTAAGAGCTTGGTGCTGTAGTCTGTATAATAAACTATGGATAAGTCTAAATTATACTATTACTTTCAAATGGGTGTGTTTTGATTGCAGAACTGAGTGGGCGGAGCAGTTGAACAGTAGGTTGTCAATACTCTAGTAACCCGCTTGCTTGCTCTGCTGCAAAGTGTCCCTGGAATTTTTTTTTAAATGTTGGCAACTATGCTCATGATATGTCCCAATTCTGCCCAGCCCACCCATGGCACAACAGCAGCCACCATCCCTCTAACCTCCCTGTCCCAGAAAGCCCCAGTTGGGTGCAGTGAATGTCATATATTGTAATAACAAGGCACTACCTAAAACCAATCTGCAAAAAGTGATTGGTAAACCCCTGGAATGGATAACATTAACTCTGCTCACAGAACACTGTGGTCAACCATAGATGGTAAACCCCATCTCCAAGCCACCACATGTTTGCCCATAATCTCCCAGACTAAAAATATTGGGAGGTATGAATAGACAATGTCTCTTTAATTTGTTACAATAATAAATAAAATAATAATATTGTAAGAAAGTAAAATTGCTCTAACATATGAATTTAAATATAGTTATATGTTTGTGTGTGTAGGTACTGAGGACCAGCTAATCATGTAGACGGAAGTTTGTTTGTCAAAGAAAGTTGACCTTTTAACGTAAGCCTTTGTCAGAAAATCCATCTCAAGTTTAATACTGGCATGCTGCCTGCAGCATCTCCCAATCTCTTACCACCTGACAGTAAATCACAAAATGAGCAATTGGCTCATTGCTGAGGTGCCATTCGGAATGGGGGAAGAGCTCACATATTTTCTAAGCATGGTGCTTAAACTACAAGGGAGGCACTGAATTCCATAACTTATAGAATTTCATATACTTTAAAGGGTGATTAAAGTCGTTGCATTTTTAGCTGCAAATAAATTAAACAAATGTAAAATGTATTACATGCTGTTTTATGCTTGCTGAGTCTTGTATGTAACTATCCCTAAAAAAGTTATGGGAGTGTCCTTATTAGCCAATTAGCAATATATACTAGAGACCAATTCCTCAAAAATATTCACTTCTCTTAGTTTGCAACTTAAAGGGACAGTCTAGTCAAAATTAGACTTTCATGATTCAGATAGGGAATGCAATTAAACAACTTTCCAATTCACTTTTATCATCACATTTGCTTTGTACTCTTGGTATTCTTTGTTGAAAGCTAAACCTAGGTAGGCTCATATGCTAATTTCTAAGCCCTTGAGGCTGCCCCTTATTTCTTAGGATTTGGCAGTTTTTCACATCTAGAGGGCGTTAGTTCATGCGTGCCATACAGATAACACTGTGACCACGCCTGTGGAGTTACCTAGGAGTCAGCACTGATTGGCTAAATGCAAGTCTGTCACTGGAACTAAAATAAGGGGGTAGTCTGCGAATGCTTAGATACAAGGTTATCACAGAGGTCAAAAGTACAGTATATTAATACAACTGTGTTGGTTATGCAAAAATGGGGAATGGGTAATAAAGGGATTGTCTATATATTTTTTTTTTTTTTTCCAAAGCTTTATTTAAGTATAGTCCAATGATACAAACTTTTCAACTTTAGTAATTTTACAAACTGTAGATATACATGTCTTGTAATGCACGTTCACATTTTACATCAAAGTAGTCTCATTTCTAAATGTCCAAATATGTAACTATGATTATTAGTAGACGTCTGTGAGTGGAGCAAGAGTTGCATAGTGCTATCTCAGTGTACTTATTAACTTGTGGCTTTTAGACTGTTATAAACATACATACACAAAGTCCAAGTCGGTCCCTTATAAGCCTGTATTGCAATGAGAGTCCATAGTATAGAGAAAAAGTAACACATTTGCTTCCAGGTAGATAAAGCAAAAACCATAACTGAACACATCAAAAAAAAAATAAAAAAAAAATAAATATATATATATATATATATATATATATATATATATATATATATATATATATATATATATTTATACTGGTTACTGACCCGTGACTTAGACAGCTATTAGCATTGCACAAGTATGATAGGCGTTATAATTGTTTTCACTCAGTTGGTTTATCATGGGGTGGTTGAGTAATATGTGTAAAGGGACATGTTCTTTAACTCCTAAGTTGGTTGAAGTGGGGCATTCGTATCTAAGTTATACTATATACATGTGATGTTCCAGTCTCTTTGTAGGAGACCATAATGTGACTAGCAGGAGTTGTGTTACTTCTATGAACCCAAAGAGCACATGTCCGTAGCATATTGACCAAGACTAACATATGCTGCACCCCCTTCAAACCCTGCCCCGCTAACCCCTCAGATTGCGCTCCCTCCCCAAGAGGTGGATCAACATAGATAGTGTCTGCAAACTATGTACAAATCAGTTAACAAATAATAAGTTCAAACGGCTTGTCATTAAAGTAATGGGAGTGATAGGTTCTGTTCATATTTAGATTTGAGGACGTAAATCAAGCTTATATACCACTAATAGTGTCTTACTGGTAGCTGTTGCAGCGGGCAGTGTTTGAAGTGACGAGGAGAGGTAATCCTTAACCCACCTCAAAGTACGTGCTCGTTTGATCAATACAGTTATGGAGGGCCCACATGTTGCGCTTTCCAGTGAGCAATAAGTTTCTTGTGGGGAGTAAAAAGTCTAGCCGGTGATTCATGAGCGGGGGCCCAAAAATTAAGTGACCGCTGCTGTCCACAGGTAATCCACTGTTGACTGCGTGTTGTAATGTTCCTGTCTTGTATAGTTCAAGTACGTCCTCAGGTGCCTGTGGTGTCTTTTCGAGGGAGGTCTCTTTTGCCGTAGATAATGGCTTCTGCCGTGCCGGGAACGTTGGATTGTAGAATGCAGTTGTATTCGTGTCTGCATGCTTCTGAGCAACCAGTATCTGTGTAAACAGGGAAGTGCCAGCAGAGCCTGGGTGTTCTTGGGTGGGTTTAGTTAGCCCTTTGTCCGCTGCTCTGCTAGGTAGATCATGCGGGAAGAAGCGTTGCTGCGCTGTTGCCTGCGCTTTCTGGTTTTTATCGTAGGTAGTTGCTTGTAGATCAATCTGTTCAGGCGCTCCTGCTTGTATGCGCTCTTCAAAAACTCTAGGTAGGGAGCGTTGATATAGCTTCCACAGCATTTGGTCCAGTTTTGCAAAGCACTGGTCTAAGTGTAGCATTAGTTCAATTTCCCATTCAGCCGCCATTTTGTGGTATTTTTCAGGCGGGTGCGCTGTGAAGTAAGGTCTCACCAAGCTGTTAACCCAGGAGGGGGATGTCGTGGCTTTTGGTGGTTTAGAGATATGCAGTAAGGCAGCCGGGAACTGCCAGCACTGGTAACCCGGTAGGACCGGGGGGGAACGCTACCCAGATAGAGGCCGCTGCCTTGGGTTATTAAATTGCAGATCTGTAGTCATGAAAACAGCAATCAAGAACTTAAATATGGCCTCAGACTGAGGTGCAGTTATTGCTTGTATATTATTTTTGCTGTTGTGGCTCCTCAATCAGTGGATTAAAGAGGATCTTAAGCAGAGCTCACAGAAAATGCGTCCATGCTGGTATGCTGTTCGGACACGCCCCCCGGGATTGTCTATCTTTTAAAACAATACAAATTCTGGTGTAGACTGTCCCTTTAACAAAAAACAAAAAAATATGAAAAAATATAACATGTTAAAATAGTGTTCTTTCATATCATTTTTTTTAGTTTATTGTGCCTTTAATTAAAAAACACCTTTTACCTGACATTTTTCAGTTCACAAATACACCAGTTATAATAATAATTTAATGAGAGTTGATTACTTTCTAAAAGCAGATTACTGTACAGCTTGTTAAAAAGAATACAAAAAAAAAAAAGAAGAAAATGGTTCACCGTTTATAATAAATAACAAGAGGCTGTAAAATCAGCAGCATAATGAAACAAACAATAATGGAAACATAAGTAAATGTGTAGACTCTTACAATAAAGTGTTTGTGCAGAAAATGGCAGTGCAGAGAAATAGTGGAACAAACATAAAAAGATAGAACTTTTGAAAATATCAACAATCTTCTCTAAATAGTTTTCAAGTATTTGACACGGGTAAAAGGTTGAAAGGACATGAAACGAATTAAACTTTAATGATTCAGCTAGACCTACATGCCAGCTTTTGCCAGAGGCTTGCCAGAATAGGCAGGAGGCTTGTGGGTTTGTCATAACAGGACCTGTTAGGTAGAAACAAAGAAACTGGAACATTTGTCCTAAACAGGGGGGCTGTGATTGGGATGTCTGAATAGATTGTGTCATTTTAAGAAACTTTTCAATTTACTTCCAATGTCAAATTTACTTTGTTATCTTGGTATCCGTTGTTGAAAAGCATACCTAGATAGGGTCAGGAGCAAAAATGCATTACTAGGAGCTACCAGGGAACTGGTGGCTACACACATATGCCTCTTGTCGTTGGATTAACAGATTAGTTCAACTAGGTCCCAGTAGAGACCCTTAAACAAGATGATTGCGCAATTGTGAACGTGTTTTTTTTTTAGTGGATGAGCCTCCATGCACGCTACGTCTAATCGCGTTCACGACAGTGCATCTATTATTAAACTCAGTCACGCATGCTTGTTCCAGATTACAAAAGCAATAATAGATGCACTGTCGTGAATGAGTTTGGACAAATGAGGTATTTCTTCTCATGGTTATGACTGTTTCTGACTGAGCTGACGAGTTTATATCATTTTATTTGTTATTTTTTACTTTTTATTTTGTTTCTCTTTAACTATTTCTAAGCTTTCTTTTTTTGTAGATGTTAGAGTGGATTGTGATATAGAGGAAGGTTTTTGCTGTTTTTTTTATTTTATTTGAATTTGTTCCTTCACAGGGATTCCAAGCGCAGAGAAACAATTGGCTACAAGATTGGTGCGGCTCTATTGATTACAGTAAAGCTTAAAGGGATATTCCAGCCAAAATTGAAATCCACATGGGTGCATTTCAGTTTTGAATATAATAATTTTTGTACTATACATGTATTAGCAAAAAAGTATTTTAATAAAAGCTATAGCTGTTTTTAAAAGTGTATTTAAATATGCTCCGTGCACCAGCATTTTAAATACAGCACTTGCTCAGAGAGCCTATGGTGCCTGTACTATTGGAAAATGACTCAATTTGTTAATTGCTGATAAAATACAAGCTCCTACTGGTGCTCTCAGCAGCTGCAGTATTTAAAATGCTGATGCACTGAGAATATCTAGCTATGTATCACATGCACGTGCAGAGAAAAAAGTTATCACTAAAACTTTTACTAGAAGCATTTTTGCCAGTACATGTATATTGCAAATATGCTTCTATTCAAAGATGTAATTCACCAATGTGAATTTAAATTTTGATCGGAATGTCCCTTTAACTCACAATTTGTGGATGTGATAAGAACCGTTTAGAAATCTCTTTGAAATGTGCTATGTTGTGATGATTTTTTTCCCATGATATAATAGTTCTACAGACAGGTTTTATAGAATCTAGACCATTTAAAACGTTCTTATATTCATCCTGACTAATTGTAAAAAGACAACTATTTCTGTACTAATTAAAGGGACGAGATATCCAGTAAGTATTTTTTCTCTGCTAAACCTTCTCCCGAAGTATATTTGTAAACCTCAGCTTACTAAAGTTTATTTGCTTTGTTTTTTGTGAGTACTAAAATGATGAAGCATCCATTACTTTTCTGCTGCATAATATTTGCTTTTATCAGTTCAGATAAAAACACAAGGGCAAATGACAACTAATAGCCTTGGGAGGAGAATTTAACAAAGAGGAAATGGGTGGCAAAGAATTAAAGGGACCAAGCTTTATATGCATAATTTATATCAGCAATAAAGAACTGAATTCCCAAACACCTACATACAAAAGTGTTTTACAAGCATTTAAAACTGTCACTTAATTTTTGTTTTGTAAAACCACTTGAAATCTCTCATGAGTATTGTTGTCTTATATCATTATGGTTAGTGAGGGTTTGCTTTAAACAAGAGTGCCCACTGATTTAAAAGGACATTAAACACATTGGGATTTTAATATAAAATGTTTAGTTATATGTAGTAAGAAAAACTTTGCTATTTACGTTCATTATTTATTTTGTCCACTTTTCATGTAATTTAGTTCTACAGATTTTAGATTTTCTCATTTTCTGAGTTAGAAACACACCCTGCAGAGTTCTGAATGCTAAACTTGCTACATATATTTCCCCAAACGGCTTTAACAGATAACAACTGCAAGACAATGCATTTTATACTAATATTATGGTCATTGTTAGCCTCGTTGTCTGCATACTCAAGTACAGATTTGCTTCTCCAAATAAGGTCAGTGGTGGGTGGAGTTTGGCTATTGAAAAACAATTGAAGCAAACAATTTGTTCATTTGTTAACTTGACTGACGTTATTCTATAGCAAGACAACAAAAATGTCTTACAGTTAAAGGGACAGTATATACTCATTTTCATATAACTGCATGTAATAGACACTACTATAAAGAATAAGATGCACAGATACTGATATAAAAATCCAGTATAAAATGGTTTAAAAACGTACTTAGAAGCTTTCAGTTTAGCTCTGTTGAAAAGGCAGTTGTAAAGCCCACTGCAAATAAGACCCCCCCCCCCCCCTTCTTTTGCATATGAAAAGACCCTTTATACAAACAGGAGCAAGCTGGGGAAGGTAGCTGACGGTATTCAAATAAAACTTTGGGGCTTGGTTAGGAGTCTGAAAATCAGAGCAATGTTATTTAAAAATAAGCAAAATTATAAATTTAAAAAAAAAAAAAAACTTTATGGACTTTATAAATAGATCATCTACAAAACATTTATGCAAAGCAAACATGAGTGTATAATATCCCTTTAAGTTGTTTACTGTCCCTTTAAGAAATTGCTGCCTAGTATATAACTTGCAGTTTTAAGCATTTTGAAGAAAACCTGAGTAACAGATTTTTTCTTTTCAGTCTAGGGAGCATGGGACAAGTACAATGTTTACACAAATGCAAGGAAATAAATAATGAATGTAAGCTGCAAAGTTGTTTTTAACATGCATAATTCAGCATCTTATATATTACAACCTCAGTGTTCATGTTCCTTTATTTTATAAACTCCTTTTAACATGTTCTGTTTTGAAGGATAAATAAGTTTCCAGTCTTGGGGATCTGTGAGGGAAAGGGCTAAGAGGGGAGACATGCTGCTTCACTTAGGCACTGAGTCTGATCCTGGACATATGTGTTTAAAGAGCCCTTACCTTCTTAAAACTTAATGGGGAATATGACACTTTGTTAGAAAGAGGAGAATCTCCCCTGATTATCACATGATCAATGTGAAAATGGCAGTATTAAGATTTAAGATTATTATTATTAAGATTTAGTGTTATAAATGTGTGAGGGCTTTGTCTTAGTCAAAATATGTCCATACACCCATAAGACCACTTTCCTGGGGGGCGGAGCCTGGCCACGCAGGGACATGGCTGTTTAATTCTTGGCTCCTAGGCCCTGCGCCTGATGCAAACTTATTATTTTGGGAAGCACTGACCTAAATCATCTTTAAACCAGGGGTCACACTGCTTGAATATGCCCTGCGGGGATTAGTCCTCACAACCGGACCTTTTGTGGCTCACACAGGATAACAACAGTCCATGGCCTAAAGCGGCACTGCAACGGCTCACAGCGCACTGACCGGAGCTACAGGGAATACCTGTTGTAACTCACAGGAGCCTCATCTGACCACTTTGCGACCGGAGCACTTGCAGGATTATCTGGAGGACCTGCATTGTTAACCGGTTGCGATCCGCTCTCCCTCGCATACCGGACCCGACGGAGCCTCACAACACCCGCCCGGCACTGGGCCCATGAGAACAGACCGCTGTATTTGCAGAGCCCAGGAGCAGAGGTAAGCCCGCATTGCGGTGGTAGGGCTGCAAAGAAAATAGACACAACCTTGGGGGACTTAGTAGCGGGCAGCTCTGACTAAACGCAATAATAAAAGGGCCGGTGCCACGTGGGAGGGCTGGTCGCAGTCATGCAATATAAGATGTTTGAATGAAGGAGAGTGCCCCAGACTGCACGATTGTCTAATCCTCACCCACATTATTTTCACATTACAAGAGGGGACAGAAACCAAGCTGTGAAAACAGCAACATGTCACAGTGAGGAAAAACAGTTAATAACCATAATCTCACATCTTAATCCTTGAAACTGCAAGAGAAGGGGGACAGTTCTGCACAGACTCCGTGAAGGGGGAATTAAGGAGACGTTTTCTGTACAAAGAAATAGAAAACCCCCGGCCAGTGTACATAACACACAGGTCTCACAATCTTACTCAAACAGCTCCCTTTACAAAAAGAGGTGTTTTTACTTACTTTCCCATCTTAAAGGCACAGCACTTACCTTCAGAAGGCCTGGGACATACAGGCCCGCCCTACTTGGTTTTACTTGTTTGGGAAGGGACAATAGTGGTGGTGTAGGAACCCCCTATAACCTTGGGCATCTTTGTATCTACCTGCCACATTTGCCACTGCAGGCCCATAACTGTAATAGTTCTGAATCCTTTTGGCATCCACTTATAACAAGGTATAACCCTCTATCACTTGTTCTGGCCTACAGGAGTACTACCCCTGCAGATTTAACTTCAATCACAATACTTATATCTCAGAAAGGGATTGACAAATACTCCCATAGCTTATAATGTCTCACAGGAAAAACACCAAGGGGGAAAAAGGACTTAAAAGTACTAATCTCACTAATTACCTTAAAATGGCCACCTCTTGCCATGACGCAGCAGAAATTGAGAACCCAACCACTGTCCCTCCCTTAATGGCTGCTGCCAATGTAGCATTAGACACACGACTACAGGAATCATCATCTAGTGAGGATCTTAGCGTGCACTCTACTAAAGCTGATATCAACATGGTGTTATCCGAAATGAGATCTTTATTCGGTGATTTAAAGAAAGACTTCCATCAAATTAGCCAACAGGTGCATGCCCTGGAAGGAAAACAAGAAAACATGCAGGCTCAGATGTCTTCCAACACCCAAAGAGCTCTTGAGCAAGAAGGGGACATTCAATTCCTGTTGTCTAGGGTTGAAGACCTGGACAACAGAGGGAGACGCAATAATCTCAGGATTAGGGGAGTCCCAGAATCTGTTAATAATTTAGCAATAGAAGGCTACTTACAGGATCTATTTCGCACTATAAAAGGCACCCCAGGTTCCCCAGATATCCAAATAGAAAGAGCTCACCGTGCCCTTAGGCCAAGACCGTCTCCCAAAGCTCCTCCAAGGGACATAATTGTAAAATTTCTAAGTTATAGGGACAAAGAAGTAATATCCCAAAAAGCACGCTCCATCAAAGATTTCACTCACGCCGGCATCCCCATCCAAATATTCTCCGACTTAAGCCAGATAACTCTACAGAAGAGGAGAGAATTAAAGTTTGTGACCAGTGCTCTCCAACTACACAGAATTCAATATAAATGGGGCTTCCCAGTTTGCCTTATTGCTACTCGAAATGGGAAACAGGCTATCTACCGAACTCAGGCAGACCTACAAGATTTCTGCAACATCCTGGACATCGCTGTTCCCACCCCTGAAGAGGAATCACCTGGACGGAGAGACCAGAATAATTAATCTCTCCCTCTCTTCTCTATCATATACAGGGCCCATCAGGACCCTATGCTGGACACTTTGTGCTGTTCTAGCTTCCTGCCCAGCCTTTGGACACTTGCTAAGCTGGGGCGCATGGAAGCTCCCTGTTATTGACATGAACCCCTGAGGCTGATCACTTCAACAGGTAACGGGGAAAGCAGAGCGCTCACCTTTATCAAAAGAACACTTTGATCTACTAGCCATTAACCTTTTTTTTATTTTTTTATTTTTTATTAGATGTTCTGTTTGTAGCTGTTATGCTCACTATGTTCCCTTACTCTAGGTTTGACCCACATTTTACTTGTAGCTATAGTCTCTTTTCCTTATTTTATGTGCCTTTTTGCCCAGCAGCACAGCAACACGCGCTCTATGACCTGGTCAGCCCGGACGCATATACCTATACAATAATGGTGCGTTGGGCTACAAGGGAGTAATTATAGACAGGCGTACAGGGCAATCCTTTTGGCTGAGACGACTGTAGTTTCGTAACCTTGGGGCCCCCAGCCACAAGCATATACTTAGATTATACAGCCACTCATCAGCCGATAATTACTTAAGATGCTTCATAAATTTGATATGGCCTTTGGGAAGTATTTACATGCACCATGTTATACATAAAATCGTTCTCTTTGTTTTATTTTGTAACCCAAAGCAGACCATCACAGCTTGCTACTGGTGGGTAGATGTATAGCGAGCCTGATAGTAATGACGCATATACCTATACCATAATGGTGCGTTGCTCTATAGGCTGATAAATACGAGCTGACATAACTGAGACCCATGGAAATATTAACGCTGTTGCTCGCACTGAGGTGGCCCATCCTACCACCCATTTACACTAAAACGGCACACTGTTCTATTAATTAATATTCGTTCATTATGTTAAATGAGTTATACCCCCAATGTTGTATTCATACTGTTTAATGTTTTAGACTCAAGGTTTGTCACTAATGAAACTATTTTTTCTTCTCAATGTGTACCTATATATATCACGACACAACTACTTATGTATATTGGTTTTGTTGGTACTGACACAAATGCCTATATAGGAAGTAATGAACTGCTATATCAGCTGCCGGTTGGAGGCGGTTGTGAGGGGAGACCTTTGCAGTCGGGATGCTTACACCTATGCCATTGTGGTGCATTTGGCTGCAAACCTCTCTCTACTTAAGATGTCAAATTTGACACACCTTTTTAAGTACTGCCTCTCAAGAGGATACTTCCTATGTATTATATGACATCCTCCTACTATGTTTCTTACTTCCCTTTGACACCCCTGGTTTATCCCAAAGACCTCTATAAGTGGACATATGTTGCCCCCTCTTTCCAACCTATACCTAACTCACTCCTCTTTTTCTTTAAAGGAGAGGAGAAAGAAAACCCTGCATCAGGCGCAGGGACACAGATCCCTTCTTCTTATACTCTTATTCCTCAGTTCATTTCCACTCTGATCTTTGGCCGGCCACTCTTGGTGGAAGGCTGTCTGCTTTTCATTTTTTCTTAACCCTCTTTTCTCCCCCGGATAAAATTTTCCAAACTTAAACTCCCACCCACCTCATCCCTTCTCTACCCCTCTCTATCCCCTTAGCCTCTAATTCTTTCCCGCTCCATAACTCTTCACTACCTCCTTTCTGTCCTTCACCTCAACTTAACCTTCTTCCTCCAACCCCACCTCCCTCCCCACCCCCTTTTTTTTTTTTTTTTTTTTTTTTTCCCTCACCCCCTTCCCTTAATCATGCCTTTAAAAGGCTCTAGCACATTGTCTTTCATGACACTAAATGCTAAAGGCTTAAACATCCCAGAAAAAAGATCACATTTAATCCGTGATGGCATCCGTGCCCACTGCGACATTATATTCTTGCAGGAAACCCACTTTTGTAGAGGTAAAGAGCCAAATTGGTTCAGCCCCAAATTTCCGACTTCCTTCTTTGCTTCTGGACCCTCAAAGAAAAATGGGGTAGGCATTCTGATAAAAAATACTTCCCCGTTTTCTCTCACTCACATAGAAAGGGACCCTGAAGGCCGCTACCTAATCGTAACAGGCACTCTTTTTAATAGAATGGTCACACTAGCTAACGTCTACTTCCCTAATCAACACCAGAACAAATTCATGTCCTCCCTCACTAATAAGATCCTGGAACTCCGTAAAGGAGCTTTGATACTGGGCGGTGACTTTAATGTTCCGCTTAACCCAGCACTAGACACATCCAAAATGACAACCTCAGTTACCAAAAAAACTCTCAGACAATGTAATGCTAGACTTGAGGAGATGGCGGTTCATGACACCTGGCGTATACTTTACCCCACTAGGCGAGATTATACCTTTTACTCCCACCCACACGAAATATATTCCAGAATTGACTACATTTTTACGGACCAGTTGACTTTAGCAGGAGTTATTGACACCCAGATACTTCCCATGACGTGGTCAGACCACGCCCCAGTCATCTGCAAAATAAATTGGCCCTCGATGCCAGACAGACCATTTGTTTGGAGATTCGATGACTTCATGATGAATAACCAACTCATTAAAACCCAAATTGAGACTAAATTGTTGGAATATTTCCATAATAATGAAAACGGGGAGTTACCGGACCACGTCATCTGGGAGGCACACAAATGTGTGCTCAGAGGAGAGCTAATTCAACAGAAAGCTTACCATTCAAAACAGACTAGACTTAGGTACTCAGCACTCCTTAAACAAATTGGGGAGTTAGAGATCAGACACAAATCGACTCCCTCGGACCCCCTAATTACACAAGAACTAGCTCAGGCTAGAAAAGACATGCAGGATATTCATACTAGAGAACACCAGATTCTTGCATTAAAATTACAACAGAAATATTATGAGTTTGGCGATAAACCCGGAAAACTCCTAGCTAGAGCCTTAAAGAGGAAACAAACTAAATCTCACGTACATTCCATACTAAACCATCAGAGCCAACTTTGCTCAGACAGCCCGTCTATAGCCGAGGTACTTAGGTCATACTACCAGAACTTATACAACTTGCAAAAGGAGGAAACTCCCTCGCAAATCAACGACGGGATACCCTCAAAGCCCCCCATCGATTCTTACCTTGATTCATTGTCCCTCCCGGCTCTATCTACAGAAGAGAGAGAGAGCTTAGATACTGCCATATCAATAGAGGAAGTGACCAAGACTATAGAAAGCTTACCAGCAGGAAAATGCCCGGGCCCTGACGGGTTTAGTGTAAAATACTATAAAACTTTTAAAGAGGTGCTATCCCCTCGTCTAGCCTCTCTGTTCAATACCATAGGGAACACACAGGATTTCCCGCCATCAATGCTTCTTGCGCATGTTACCACCATACCGAAACCGGGAAAGCCAACAGATCGGCCCGAAAATTTCAGGCCAATTTCTCTCCTTAACGTGGATCTGAAGATATTTGCAAAAATTCTCTCGTCAAGATTGAATAAACTTTTACCACGATTAATATCACCGGACCAAGTGGGTTTTGTTCCTGGCAGAGAGGCCAGGGACAATACAATAAAGGCTACCCTATTGGTGAATCACGCGCAACTTAATAATATCCCATCGGTTCTTGTCTCAACAGATGCCGAAAAGGCTTTTGACAGGGTCAGCTGGGATTTCCTTAGAGCTGTCCTGTCAAAAATGAACTTTGGCCAAACCTTTATGCATAAAATCTTTTCTTTATACTCGGCACCAACTGCTCAGGTAAAAATCAACAATATCTTATCCGAACCATTTAGAATTTCGAATGGGACACGTCAAGGCTGCCCCTTGTCCCCCCTATTGTTCGCCCTATCAATTGAAGTACTGGCGCAAAAAATCCGTGATAACCAGAGGATATCTGGGATTGAGATAGGGGGCCATGAACACAAGGTCTCGCTATACGCGGATGATATCCTCCTTTCGGTTGCTAACCCCTTGAATTCTATCCCGGAGCTTCTTCAAGAATTTGATGAATATGGTAGGGTATCTAACTTTCACCTAAACCACACTAAATCGGAAATCCTAAATATCAATCTGCCCCAGACGGAATTAAGCCGTTTGTCGGACATCTGTAAATTAAGGATCAAATCAAAAACGCTCAAATACCTGGGGATCAATTTAACCCCCAGGGTAGAGAGCCTATTTGAGGCTAATTATGTTCAATTATCCAAAGCAATAATAGGAGACCTATCATCTTGGAAAAACAAGAAAATCTCGTGGCTAGGCAGGATTGGGGTGGTAAAAATGAATATCCTCCCCAGGATTTTATACTTTCTTCAAACCCTTCCGATCCCATTTCCTGGCCAATACCTACTAAAACTGCAGGGACAACTAGAAGACTATATCTGGGGGGGCACCAGACCTAGGATCTCCAAAAACACTTTATACCTACCTAAGGAAAAGGGGGGTTTGGGCATACCAAACCTTTTAATATACAAAAAGGCTATTAACCTCCAACATCAGGTGGAGTGGTGTGCCAATTCTAAAGATAAAGTGTGGGTCCAGTTGGGACGGCATATTTTGGGAGCTCAAAATGCGGGCTCGTTAGGTTGGATTTCCAGTAAAAACAGACCCACAGCGGCCACACAATATCCATTCATGAGGGAGTTCTTCGCGGTGTGGGATAAATCCCTAGTGGAATTCCCACATATCTCTTCTAACCCTTCACCTCTCACCCCCTTTATACAAAACCCAGACATCCCATTCTCCAATATCCCACAAGCGGCTCTAGATAAAACACAAATAGACCAGACAATGTTCTACAGGCTAATTTCAAATAAAAAACTCAAAGGTCGGGAGGTTCTGTTAGAATCGGGCTTGGACATACCATGGTTCTTCCACAGGCAGCTACAACACTATCTGCTTACACACAAAAGAGCTGATAGCGTGTCAAGACAGCTGACCCTGCTGGAGTCTTTGTGCCTATTGTTACATACTCCTAAACACTTGATATCTATTATGTACAGGCTACTGATATCTCATAAGGATTCTCACATACCTACTTTTATTAGACAGTGGAACAACGACTTGGACTGTGCCCTCACAGACACAGACTGGCAAAAAATATTCCACAATCACACCAAGGCCTCAGTTTCGGCTAGAACGTTAGAATCCAACTACAAATTCATGTCCCGCTGGTACCTCACACCAGTCAGGATCAAAAAAATATATAAGAAATCAGATGGTAGATGTTGGAGGGGCTGCGGAGAGGCTGGCTCTGTCCTTCATGTCTGGTGGTCTTGTGGACTTTTAGCTATGTTCTGGTCTGCAGTACTGGACATAATGGACTCTAAACTAAATATTACATTACACAGAGATCCTAGCCTACTACTGTTCCATAGACTGCCCAAACTTACAGAGAAACCTAAAAAACACTTACTATATATCATGTTAAATAGCGCAAAAGCTCTCATCCCTAAGAATTGGAAATCAAATAGAATCCCTCAGACTGCTGACTGGGAGGCTCAAGTGGATAAACACTTGTCATTAGAAAGATATAGATACCTGAGGGAGGACAGGGTTGAAGTTCATGAATATATGAAAGAACTTTGGAGACCGTCATCTAGATAAATTCTAGACTTCTCAATCACTCCTGCACCAATACATAGTTTAGCG
Organism: Bombina bombina; assembly: GCF_027579735.1. Classification (NCBI taxonomy): domain Eukaryota; kingdom Metazoa; phylum Chordata; class Amphibia; order Anura; family Bombinatoridae; genus Bombina; species Bombina bombina. The sequence continues at coordinate 240,299,747 of NC_069501.1, read as the reverse complement.
TACTAAATCCTCCCCCCCTCTTCTTTTTTTTTTTTTTTTTTTTTTTTTTTCTCTTTTCTCCTCCCCTCCTCCCCTTCCCTGTCCCAAGATGAAACCCCTTCCCTCTTTCCTATCCTTCTCTCTACCTTTTTCTGACCCCTTTCTTTTTTCGTATCTTCTAATCAGGACGAGCATCGTAATTTCTGATGCACGTCATACTCTAATTTGATAATGATGTTTGCCGTTTTCACTTAATTTAATCTTCTCATGACCATACATCTGTGTTTAGAGTCTTACTCAACAGATCCCTATAATACTTGTAATTTTTATAATGTGATACTGAATACTGAAACACGTTGTCATTTTCATTTGTGAATTGTATTTTGTTAACTTTCAATAAAGCTTTTTCAAAAAAAAAAAAAAAAGACCACTTTCCTAAAAGAGGAGACTCCCCTAATTCATATCAAGCCACTTCTAGATATTATGTGGTCCTGGTTGATATAAACATTGCAGATTAAAAATAAATGATACACCATGTTCAAATTAATAAAAAGGGGAGAGCACAGAAACTATGGCTTTTTTTTTTTGCAAAAACATAAGATGCATACAACCCTCTAGATACCATATGATTGATTACAAAATGATTACTAAATCCACTAGTCACCAAAAAATCAACAGTTTTTTGTTTTATTTGTAATGACAGGTCACATGACTCTCTCTCTCTTTCTCTCTCTCTCTCTCTATATATATATATATATCTATATCTATATGTATATGTGTGTGTGTACTGTATATTTCTTCCTGCTTTTCTTTCTTTCTTCTTTCTTCGTGACTGATTTGTGTATGACATGTTAGAAATAGCATATTTTTCCCAGTAAAAGAATACATATTGCTATTCAATAACCCCCTAGCACCAACACACTTTGATCTCCGTGTGTAATAGCTCATATATTGCATTTTTATTTTGATCCTATAGGAGGTATTGCAACCTGCAAAAGAATTGTTATTTTACTGAAGGACTAAAATAACCACAAGAATTGAGATCTGAGGATAATGAGAGATTTTAGTGTTGCGGCAATAAAAGGGTTATAGAGTGCTGTGTCCTGCAAAGCATGTATTATTCCTGATCTTCAGAGGAGAAATGTACAAAGCTTTACTAGCCTCTCACAGCCATAAAGACTCGGCTAAGGATTGCTTACTTAATCCTTCAGAGGGATAGAGACCTGCTCCATTTTAATTTTGTAATCGTAATCCACTATTTCTCAGGACATGCCATTGCAGGTCAGGTATTATATTATTTATATATATATATATATATATAAATAAAGTTTGGATTTCTTACACATTTTGGATGTTTATATATTTGTATTTGAAAAATAGGATAGGTCGGAGGAGGTGGGACCAAGTATAACCAACAATATCTTATGTTATTTAGGCAACATTTACATGTCCTAATACTGAGTAACTGCTGAGCCATTTCCTCCCTTTGCTGAGCTGCACACATTTGACATTTACTGTAGGTCATTTTGAGTGAGAAACCAACACATTTTATATATAGGTTGTTGTTGTTTTTCAGCAGACCCAGCAGATTCAAATCATCATTTCTCCAACATTGGTGTGTCCGGTCCACGGCGTCATCCATAACTTGTGGGAATATTCTCTTCCCCAACAGGAAATGGCAAAGAGCACAGCAAAAGCTGTCCATATAGTCCCTCCTAGGCTCCGCCCACCCCAGTCATTCTCTTTGCCGCTGAACAAGCAGCATCTCCACGGAGATGGTGAAGAGTATGTGGTGATTAGTTGTAGTTTTTTATTCTGCTATCAAGAGTTTGTTATTTTAAAATAGTGCTGGTATGTACTATTTACTCTGAAACAGAAAAAGATGAAGAGTTCTGTTTGTGAGAGGAATATGATTTTAGCAGCAGTAACTAAAATCGTTTGCTGTTTCCACATAGGACTGTTGAGATGAGATAACTTCAGTTGGGGGAAACAGTTGGCAGACTTTTCTGCTTAAGGTATGACTAGCCATATTTCTAACAAGACTGTGTAATGCTGGAAGGCTGACATTTCCCCTCATGGGGACCGGTAAGCCATTTTCTTAGTCTCAAACAGAATGAAGGGCTTAATATGGGCTATAAAACTGGTAGACACTTTTATGGGCTAGATCGATTGCTTTATTTGGGCATTTTATACAGCTTTATGTTGAAATTCACACTTTATAAACTTTGGGGAACGTTTTTTTACGTCAGGCACTGGTTTAGATACCTTCCCAGTCAGGAAGGGCCTTCTCTGTAGTAGGCAGAGCCTCATTTTTGTGCCATTACTGCACAGTTACTTTGGAGAGCAGGACATGCAGCTGCATGTGTGTGGGTCTGAAAGTAGTTGAAAAGGTTCCTAGAAGGCTTCATTTGGTATCGTATACCCCCCTGGGTTTGGTAAAGTCACAGCAAAGGCTGTAGCTGGGACTGTAGAGGGGTTAAAACTGTAACCGGCTCCGGTTTCCTCATTTTAAGGGTTAAAGATCTGAAATGTGGGGTGCAATGCTTTGAATGCTTTAAGACACTGTGGTGAAAATTTGGACAGTAACGGTTTTGTTTTAAAACGGTTTTTGTACTTTATTGACAAGTTTAAGCCTGTTTAACATGTCTGTGCCTTCAGATAAACTATGTTCTGTATGTATGGAAGCCAATGTGTCTCCCCCTTCAAAATTGTGTGATAATTGTGCCATAGCGTCCAAACAAAGTAAGGACAGTACTGCCACAGATAATAAAGTTGCCCAAGATGATTCATCAGATGAAGGGAGTAGACATAGTTCTACATCATCTCCTTCTGTGTCTACACCAGTTTTGCCCACGCAGGAGACCCCTAGTACTTCTAGCTCGCCAATGCTTGTTACTATGCAACAATTGACGGCTGTAATGGATAACTCCATAGCAAATATTTTATCCAAAATGCCTGCATTTCAGAGAAAGCGCGATTGCTCTGTTTTAAACACTGTAGAGCAGGAGGGCGCTGATGATAATTGTTCTGTCATACCCTCACACCATTCTGAAGTGGCCATGAGGGAGGTTTTGTCAGATGGGGAAATTTCTGATTCAGGTAGAATTTCTCAACAGGCAGAACCTGATGTTGTGACATTTAAATTTAAATTAGAGCATCTCCGCGCACTGCTTAAGGAGGTGCTATCTACTCTGGATGATTGTGACAACCTGGTCATTCCAGAAAAATTGTGCAAGATGGACAAGTTCCTAGAGGTTCCGGTGCACCCCGACGCTTTTCCTATACCCAAGCGGGTGGCGGATATAGTGAATAAGGAGTGGGAGAAGCCCGGCATACCTTTTGTCCCCCCTCCTATATTTAAGAAATTATTTCCTATGGTTGACCCCAGAAAGGACTTATGGCAGACAGTCCCTAAGGTCGAGGGGGCAGTTTCTACACTAGCCAAGCGCACTACTATTCCTATCGAGGATAATTGCGCTTTCAAAGATCCTATGGATAAAAAATTGGAGGGTTTGCTTAAAAAGATTTTTGTACAGCAAGGTTACCTCCTGCAACCTATTTCGTGCATTATTCCTGTCACTACAGCAGCGTGGTTCTGGTTCGAGGAACTAGAAAAGTCGCTCAGTAGAGAGACTCCGTATGAGGAGGTTATGGACAGAATTCACGCACTTAAGTTAGCTAATTCCTTTATTTTAGATGCCGCTTTGCAGTTAGCAAGATTAGCTGCGAAAAATTCAGGGTTTGCAATTGTGGCGCGCAGAGCACTCTGGCTAAAGTCTTGGTCAGCGGATGTATCTTCCAAGACAAAATTGCTTAATATCCATTTCAAGGGTAAAACCCTTTTTGGGCCAGAATTGAAAGAGATTATCTCAGACATCACTGGGGGTAAGGACCACGCCCTTCCACAAGATAGGCCTTTCAAGGCCAAGAATAAGTCTAATTTTCGTTCCTTTCGCAATTTCAGGAACGGACCGGCCTCCAACTCTGCAGCCTCTAGACAAGAGGGTAATGCTTCACAAACCAAACCAGCTTGGAAACCGATGCAAGGCTGGAACAAGGGTAAGCAAGCCAAGAAGCCTGCTGCTGCTACCAAAACAGCATGAAGGAGTAGCCCCCAATCCGGGACCAGATCTAGTAGGGGGCAGACTCTCTCTCTTTGCTCAGGCTTGGGCAAGAGATGTTCAGGACCCCTGGGCACTAGAAATAGTTTCTCAGGGTTATCTTCTGGAATTCAAGGAACTACCCCCAAGGGGAAGGTTCCACATGTCTCACTTATCTTCAAACCAAATAAAGAGACAGGCATTCATACATTGTGTAGAAGACCTGTTAAAAATGGGAGTGATACACCCAGTTCCAACCGTGGAACAAGGAATGGGTTTTTACTCAAATCTGTTTGTAGTTCCCAAAAAAGAGGGAACTTTCAGACCAATTCTGGATTTAAAGATCCTAAACAAATTTCTCAGAGTGCCATCGTTCAAAATGGAAACTATTCGAACGATTTTACCTACAATCCAGGAGGGTCAATTTATGACTACCGTGGATCTAAAGGATGCGTATCTACAAACATTACCAGTTTGCGGCTCTCCCATTCGGGCTAGCCACTGCTCCAAGGATTTTCACAAAGGTACTCGGGTCCCTTCTAGCGGTTCTAAGACCAAGGGGCATTGCAGTGGCACCTTACTTGGACGACATTCTGATACAAGCGTCGTCTCTTTCAAAGGCAAAGGCTCACACAGACATCGTTCTGGCCTTTCTCAGATCTCACGGATGGAAAGTGAACATAGAAAAAAGTTCCCTGTCTCCGTCGACAAGAGTTCCTTTCTTGGGGACAATAATAGATTCTTTAGAAATGAAGATTTTCCTGACAGATGTCAGAAAGTCAAAACTTCTAAACGCTTGTCAAGTTCTTCCTTCCATAGCTCAGTGCATGGAAGTAGTAGGGTTGATGGTTGCAGCAATGGACATAGTTCCTTTCGCGCGAATTCATCTAAGACCATTACAGCTGTGCATGCTGAAACAGTGGAATGGGGACTATACAGACTTGTCTCCAGTGATCCAAGTAGATCAGAAGACCAGAGAGTCACTCCGTTGGTGGCTAACCCAGGATCACCTGTCCCAGGGAATGAGCTTCCGCAGACCAGAGTGGGTCATCGTCACGACCGACGCCAGTCTAGTGGGCTGGGGCGTGGTCTGGGACTCCCTGAAAGCTCAGGGGCTATGGTCTCGGGAAGAGTCTCTTCTCCCGATAAACATTCTGGAACTGAGAGCGATATTCAATACTCTCAGGGCTTGGCCTCAACTAGCAAAGGCCAGATTCATAAGATTCCAATCAGACAACATGACGACTGTTGCTTACATCCACCATCAGGGGGGAACAAGGAGTTCCCTGGTGATGAGAGAAGTGACCAAAATCATAAAATGGGCAGAGGATCACTCCTGCCACCTGTCTGCGATACACATCCCAGGAGTGGAAAACTGGGAGGCGGATTATCTGAGTCGTCAGACATTCCATACGGGGGAGTGGGAACTCCACCCGGAGATATTTGCCCAGTTGACTCAATTATGGGGCATTCCAGACATGGATCTGATGGCGTCTCGTCAGAACTTCAAGGTTCCTTGCTACGGGTCCAGATCCAGGGATACCCAAGGCGACTCTAGTGGATGCATTAGTAGCGCCTTGGACCTTCAACCTAGCTTATGTGTTTCCACCGTTTCCTCTCATTCCCAGGCTGGTAGCCAGGATCAAGCAGGAGAGGGCCTCGGTGATCTTGATAGCTCCTGCGTGGCCATGCAGGACTTGGTATGCAGACCTGGTGAATATGTTATCGGCTCCACCATGGAAGCTACCTTTGAGACAGGATCTTCTAGTACAAGGTCCATTCGAACATCCAAATCTAGTTTCCCTCCAGCTAACGGCTTGGAAATTGAACGCTTGATTTTATATAAGCGTGGGTTTTCGGATTCTGTAATAGATACTCTGGTACAAGCCAGAAAACCTGTAACTAGAAAAATGTACCATAAAATATGGAGAAGATATATCTGTTGGTGTGAATCCAAGGGATTCTCATGGAGTAAGATCAAAATTCCTAGGATCCTTTCCTTTCTACAAGAAGGTTTGGATAAGGGATTATCAGCGAGCTCTCTAAAGGGACAGATTTCTGCTTTATCTGTCTTGTTACACAAACAACTGGCAGCTGTGCCTGATGTTCAAGCTTTTGTTCAGGCTTTGGTCAGGATCAAGCCCGTTTACAGACCTTTGACTCCTCCCTGGAGTCTGAATTTAGTTCTTTCAGTTCTTCAAGGGGTTCCGTTTGAACCTCAACATTCCATAGATATCAAGATGTTATCTTGGAAAGTTCTGTTTTTGGTTGCTATTTCTTCTGCTAGAAGAGTTTCTGAGTTATCTGCTTTGCAGTGTAATCCGCCCTATCTGGTGTTCCATTCAGATAAGGTTGTTTTGCGTACTAAACCTGGTTTCCTTCCAAAGGTTGTTTAAAACAAGAATATTAACCAGGAAATAGTTGTGCCTTCTTTGTGTCCGAATCCAGTTTCAAAGAAGGAACGTTTGTTACACAATTTAGATGTAGTTCGTGCTTTAAAGTTCTATTTAGAAGCAACAAAGGATTTCAGACAAACGTATTTTCTGTTTGTCGTTTATTCTGGCAAGAGGAGAGGTCAAAAAGCTACTGCTACCTCTCTTTCCTTTTGGCTAAAAAGCATCATCCGATTGGCTTACGAGACTGCCGGACGGCAGCCTCCTGAACACATCACAGCTCACTCTACTAGGGCTGTGGCTTCCACATGGGCCTTCAAGAACGAGGCTTCTGTTGATCAGATATGTAAGGCAGCGACTTGGTCTTCCCTGCACACTTTTGCCAAATTCTACAAATTTGATACTTTTGCTTCTTCGGAGGCTATTTTTGGGAGAAAGGTTTTGCAAGCCGTGGTGCCTTCTGTTTAGGTAACCTGATTGGCTCCCTCCCTTCATCCGTGTCCTAAAGCTTTGGTATTGGTTCCCACAAGTTATGGATGACGCCGTGGACCGGACACACCAATGTTGGAGAAAACAGAATTTATGCTTACCTGATAAATTACTTTCTCCAACGGTGTGTCCGGTCCACGGCCCGCCCTGGTTTTTTAATCAGGTTTGATGAATTTCTTTCTTAACTACAGTCACCACGGCACCTTATGGTTTCTCCTGTTTTTTCTCCTGTCCGTCGGTCGAATGACTGGGGTGGGCGGAGCCTAGGAGGGACTATATGGACAGCTTTTGCTGTGCTCTTTGCCATTTCCTGTTGGGGAAGAGAATATTCCCACATGTTATGGATGACGCCGTGGACCGGACACACCGTTGGAGAAAGTAATTTATCAGGTAAGCATAAATTCTGTTTTTATGTAAATAACACGACAAGTGAAAACTATACAAAGAAGGGCATATTTTCTATAAAAAAAATAATAAACAACAATGTAAACAATAGAGTTTGTGTTTTTTTGTAAAACTTTGATGTGCACAGAGGTGCTCCCATGATCCTCTACTCACATAAATGCACATTTATTCACACAAGGTTTCTGTACCAGCTGGTTATAAAAAACTTAAATGGGGCTTTATTTTAAAGAAGGGCTTTTGATCTTTGAAACAGTGAGTCTTGGGGGTCTCTAGGCCTAGATTGTCTGTTATGTGCCTAGAGACCTCCTCATTAAAAAAGAGTGTATTTTTCGTTTAATACAATCTGTGTACAATATATACAAGGTGATTGCCTATCAAACAGTGGGTCTTGAGATTTTCTAAGGCTTAAGGGAGCTGAGATCGAGGGGTTGTCAAGAAATTGTGCTGCCTGGGACCGAGAATGCAATGACGCCTCACCAGCAACTTTACTATGCTGACCTTACTAAGCCTGCCTACCTGCATGCAACCAATGTTTATGCACAATTGTGGAATAAGTGGGAAGAAAGTTACGGAAGAGATGCACTTGTCCCACCCTGACCAGTTAGATGTCTTTGTGCATAATGAGGTTATGGTGCTGGGAGCCTGTGACTTCCCCCATGGAGACAGAAGACAAGTGTGGTCTGGGTTTGACAGACTTACTCTCCATCCAACTCCCTTAACCCCTTCGCTACCAGGAATTTCAGAGAAAACCTTTTTAGCACTTTTACTATCACTCCATTTAAACAGAAATAGTGCGTTAAACAGTCTGTTTCATTGTTTTAATAAAAAAGCACTAAGCAGTTGGTTACTTGGGACAGTTGGGACAGTCTAGTCAAAATTAAAATAATTACAATTTCATGATTCAGATAGTTCATGCAATTTTAAACAACTTTCCAATTTACTTTTATCATCAAATATGCTTTGTTCTCTTGGCATTCTTTTTTGAAACCTAAACCTAGGTTGTCTTCTACACTGTTCACACTGTTCTCAGGTTGGTGACATCACCATGACCAACATCTCCCGAATGCCAAGGCAATGCTGAAACCTTTGCCACTTCGTATGGGCCTGTAACTGCAGAGCATCCTTAGTTAAGGCATTGAGAGGGTGACAACCAGTTAAATGGTTAACAAAAATAGATAGCAAAATCATTTAAAATGTATTTTTTTTTTTGTCTGCTTTTTGAAAAATGCCTAGTCCTGTTCTGACAACAGAGATGTGTGAGTGGTCTTTATCAGCCAGTTGTATTAGCAGGAAGGGCATAACTGATACTGATATATTAATATCATATTAAACCCAACAGATGTTGCCTAATATCTTTTTTCTAAGGAAAAAATACATTTAAGATGATTAAATGCATGATGGCTTTGTTTTATTTTAGTACAATCATTCTTTAACTTAATTTTTATTAGATGGATTATTTTATATAAATTATTCTGCAGGTCTTCAAATAAACAGAAGTCCTTAAAGTTCCGATTAGTTGAGTATATGCTATAAAGGTGTTTCCCGAGAGAAACCATTGGCAATTTTTTTTTTTTTTGAGAGACAAAACAATCTTTTAATAACTGAGGAATACAGACTTATTTTACTTTACATTGGTTTATTAAATGAAAAATGCAATATTTTTTAATGTAGTATATTTATTAAAATCACTTTTCATCCATGGTTTTATATTATCAGAGCTGCTTTTCTTAAAGGGACAGTCTACACCAGAATTATTATTGTTTTAAAAGATAGATAATCCCTTTATTACCCTTTTCCCAGTTTTGCATAACTAACACAGTTATAATAATATACTTTTGACCTCTGTTATTATCTTGTAGCTAAGCCTCTGCAAACTGCCCCTTTTTTCAGTTCTTTTGACAGACTTGCAGTCTAGCCAATCAGTGCCTGCTCCCAGATAACTTTTCGTGCACGAGCACAGTGTTATCTATATGAAATACATAAACTAGCACCCTCTAGTGGTGAAAAACTGTTAAAATGCAATCTTAAAGAGGTGGACTTCAAGGTCTAAGAAATTAGCATATGAACCTCCTAGGTTAAGCTTTCAACTAACAATACCAAGAGAACAAAGCAAAATTGGTGATAAAAGTAAATTGGAAAATTGTTTAAAATTACATGCTCTATCTGAATCATGAAAGTTTATTTTGGCCTAGACTGTCCCTTTAACCAGAGCATGGGGGAGATTTATCAAGCAGCAAATGCTGCTTGCTCCGCCCGATGTTTCTGGCTTGGCGGAAGCAAAAGTTAAGACGCAGGGGTCGTAAGACCGCTGCTCCTTAACTCATCCGCCACCACTTAGGTGGCGGACTGCAATCATCCCGATCCAATACGATCAGGATGATTGACACCCCCTGCTAGCGGCTGATTGGCGAATGTGCAGGGGGCAGCATTGCACAAGCATCTCAACAGATATGCTTGTGCAATGTTAAATGCCGACAGCGTATGCTTTCGGCATTTAGAGATGCAGGGCGAACATGATTCGCTATAGCGAATCATGTCCGCCCGGGATTTGATACATCTACCACCATGAATTCAATATATTTATAGGGTGTATGTGTCAACCACATACAGTATATGTTTCAGCTGAAACATTATGTATGCTTGGTATATACCAATAATGCTAAAAGAAAACACACTTATTCCAGTATGTAACTAATTGTTGTTATAATGCTTTCCTTGCCCATTTAAACTCCTGCCAAAAGTCAAATAATCAGAGGCTCTGTAATAAAACAAAACAAGCTACAGCTTTGCATAATCCACAATATGCCATTGCAGTTAGAACAATTAAAATGGTTTCCTTATTTGAATTGCCTCTAAAATATAGCAGATTAATATCATACTCACAGGTGTGGTTCTGACTTGTTCGTAGGCAAATGCACACATGTGTCTTTTTTACTTACTGCCAGCTGAGGGCTTCTCTCGGTCTTTAGCTCTGTTCTGCTCACCAGCATCAGCTTAATGAATTATCTGGTGCACTCACACACATACACACACTCGTACCCACACATATACACACACAAGCACACATACTCGTGCCCATACACACACAAGCACACACACGTGCTCACACACATATACGTGCTCACACAAGCACACACACATGCACACACACGCAAGCACACACACTCGTGCCCACTCCCTTGCACACAAACATACATACACACATGCTCACACACATACACACATGCTCACACAAGCACACACACACGTGCCCACACCCATACACACACACACGTGCTCACACACATACACAGTGGAAGCAGCAGGCTGTAGCCAAGGACTGAATGTGAGGAGTGAAGGAAAGATCTGAGTCAAATGTGACCCTGAGACATCGGGCATGCGGGGTAGGGGTAATGATGGAGTTGTCAACAGTTATAGAGATATTGGGGGGGGGAGATTTTAGAAGGGGGGAAATGAGGAGCTCAGTTTTGGAGAGATTTAGCTTGAGGTAGTGAGAGGACATCCAGGAAGAGATGTGAGAAAGACAGTTAGTGACACGGGTTAGCAAGGAAGGAGATAGTTCTGGTGCAGAGAAGTAGATTTGGGTGTCATCAGCATACAAATTATATTGGAAACCGTGGGACTTAATTAGGGAACCTAGTGATGACGTATAGATTGAGAAGAGAAGGGGACCGAGGACAGAGCCTTACGGTACTCCGACAGAAAGTGGTGACGGGGCAGTGGAGGCCCCAGAGAAGGCTACACTAAAGGTACGGTTTGACAGGTAGGAAGAGAGCCACGAAAGGGCTGTGTCACAGATGCCGAAGGATTGGAGGGTTTGGAGCAAAAGAGGGTGGTCGACAGTGTCAAAGGCTGCAGACAGATCAAGGAGGATAAGCAGAGAGAAGTGGCCTTTTGATTTAGCTGTCAGTAGGTCGTTGGTGACCTTAACAATAGCTGTCTCTGTGGAGTGATAGGGACGAAATCCAGATTGCAGCGGGTCAAGAAGGGAGTTTAACGTAAGGAAATGGGATAGTCGTGCATGTACTAGTTTTTCGAGAAGCTTTGAAGCAAGAGGGAGGAGGGAAATAGGGCGGTAGTTGGATGGGGAGGTAGGATCACATACACACATACACCCATTCGTGCACACACACATACACACACATACATACATACACACACATACATACATACACACACATACATACATACACACACATACATACATACACACATACATACATACAAACATACATACATACAAACACACACACATACAGACATTCGTGCCCAAACATACACAAACACATACACACAAGAAGAATTTAAGCTATCAGGAGAGGTTAGCCAAACTGGGTCTGTTTTGTCTAGAAAAAATGCAGTTGAGAGGTGACATGATTATGTTATATAAATATATTCAAGGCCCATATACAGAGATGGCAGAAGCTCTGTTTATTCCAAGAAAATTGTTTGTGACAAAATGTCACAATTTAAAGGGATCCTGAACCCAGATTTTTTATTTCATGATTCAGATAGAGCATGCAATTTTAAACAACTTTCTAATTTACTCCAATTATCAATTTTTCTTTGTTTTCTTGGCTTAAGAGCCGGCTCATCTGGATAGTGCTTGCTGATTGGTGACTACATTAACATTTAGACACCAATCAGCAAGCGCTACCCAGGTGGTGAACCAAAAATGGGCTGGCTCCTAAGCTTACATTCATCCATTTTCAAATAAAAATACCAAGAGAACAAAGAAAAATTTATAATAGGAGTAAATTAGAAAATTGCTTAAAATTGCATGCTATATTTGAATTGTGAAAGAAAAAAATTGGGTTCAGTATCCCTTTAAGGCTGGAGGAAATAAGATTTAATTTCCAGCAATGTAAAAAAAATCACTGTAAGAGCAATCAAATTGTGGAAGTAATTACATAAGGAGGTAGTAAATGCCAATACCTTAGATACATTTAACAATGGTTTAGCTACATTCCTGGCTAGAAACAGAATTCAGAGATATGATTGCTTGTGTTAAATGGGTCACATTTTTTAATGGTTTTAATTTAAGCTCAACTGGAGCTTTTATTGTAAGTATATTAAGATTTGTAAAGGTTGAACTCAACGGACTTCTGTCTTTTTCATCTACTATGTTACGCATACACACATGCTTACACAAGCACACACACATATGCACACACACGTGCTTACAGAAGCACACAAGCACACACAAACACACTCATAGACAGATGCACAAACGTATGCAAACACTTATACACACACTAACAGAGATATAGGAAAGAGGATTCAAGGTAAAAATAGAACAATTTGCCTTCATTTTATCCAATGTAATATTGTAGTTTTGCATAAAACATGTTGATTCAAAAGCTTTTTCCATTGAGCCACGTGCATCAATTCAATGTTAATAAGCTAAAAGGGTGCTGAATGTGTAGGAGAATTTTATTTAGATAATGACAATGATCATGTAATCATAAAGCACACAGTATAAAGCCTATTGTGAGAAACCTCACTGCCAGCTAAGATGTTGTTCATGCAAATAAATTTTGCTTTGCATTTAGTACATAAAGCTAAGTGAAAGGAAAAAAAAAAACTAAATTTAAAAATAGCATTGATTTAATTGCATTGCTCTTCTGATAAAAATGCCAGGCCTACTGGTAGATTGGATATAGAGAAATAAAACAAACCATCTCTATGTTTATAAGTGACACAATCTTTTTTTCAATACAACATGCTACTTGCTCTGTGTCTTCATCAGTTCTTCTTATAAGTATATCTGGCACAGCCCCCTACTGCTCTGAAGCAGGTATGTGTGATAAGATGCTATATTCGTGTCTCACATGACTGTAGATGTATAGTTAACAACGGGTTGTGCGTTCCTTTTCGTGCTATGTTTTCTGTCCTGACGAGCCCTCAAGTCCCCCAGCCTGTATGAGCGATATGTTCTCTGATAAGCAGGCTCACTGATGTCATTTATCATTGTATTTGCCAAAGTGACCTCGTTAGACTGGTTAGGAAATTAAGCCCTGTGTTTCTAATGTTGGATGTTTGCCATGGAAGTTACTAATTACTGGCAGAGAATGTGACTCTCATAGTCTGAGCTTGTGATACACATAGGGATACTTTAGTGTATGTCTGAGAGGAGTATAAATAAAATGAAAGAAGCACTCAGTGTGTGTGGAGAGAACCTCTCAGTCAGTGCAAAATACCTTTACATGAAGGGAGAACTCATTAGGTGAAGAAACAGGAGATGCTTAAAGGGACTGGCTTCTTGATTTTTATTGTTTAAAAAGATAGATAATCCCTTTATGACCCAGTATTGCATAACCAACACTGTTATATTAATATACTTTTTACATCTGCGATTTATCTCAGTGCTTTTTTCAAACTTGCATTTTAACCAAGTAGTGCTAGTTCATGCATAGCTCTACAGGAGCGAGCACAGTGTTATCTACATGACGCACATAAACTAGCACTTTCTGGCTGTGAAAATATTATATCATATATTAATATAACAATGTTGGTTGTGCAAAGCTGGAGAATGGGTAGTAAAGGCGTTATCTATCTTTTTAAACAATAAAATAAATCAAGTAGCCTGTCCCTTTAAAAATAATTAAATGAAACATTTTGAGATTGTTATATAAAATGTTGAATGATGTGTTCCTAAAACAGAATATATTATTTATTTTGCTTGCTTTTGTGTGAAAATGGTGTCTGTGTCTGCCCCCTAGAGCATTCTGTTACCTAGGTTTCCTTCAAAATGCTGCAGATTACCCAAACTATATACTTGTCAGTGATTACTTACAACAGTGGCCAAACACAGCCCACCCTAAATGGAAAGGATAAGATAAACATTCTCACCAATTACTTTTGCAAATCATTAATCTTGTGACAGTTTGAAATGCTTATATACACTTTATTTTGCATTTGCCGGTCTTTTGCAATTCCGTAAATTATGCATATTTCATCATTTTAAAGTCCCTTTAATTTAAGGTGATTCAATGTTTTTTATTCTGATTCTGTGCTGAGATGCAAGAATGTGGCTCTCCTCATCTAAGGCAGTGCAAAGTCACAGGAAGAGAAACATGGACCAACCAATCTGTGCTGAGTGATGGGAATGGGGGGACTCTTTAATCTGTTCGGAGTCACCGGTGAAGAAATTGGGACCCCTCAATATGTGATGAATTATGGGCACAAGAATTAGGGGTCTCCAATAAATGTCACATCTACTGAAACCGGAGCCCCCTTAAATGGAGAAGGGTCACAAGTAAAGACATACAGACCCATCAGTTTTTCCTCTTAATTATATGTTAAAGGGACAGTAAACACCTTAAGATTTTTATCTAAAATATTTAGTTATGCATAATGAAACAACTTTGCAACATATTTCATTTTTTATTTTGCCCCCTTTTCATATAATTTAGCTCTGAAAATTGAGCAATTTATATTTTTCAGAACATGAAAAGCACACACAGCACTATGCTACATATCCATGCCTAATTGTCTTTAACTGATAACAACTGAAAAAACAAGTACTTTATACTAACTTTATGTCCACATATAACCTTGTTGTCTGGTTCCTTCAAATAGGCTGGAGTTTGACTTCTGAAAAATAACTACAGTAAATTGAATTAAATTAAATAGGTTAATTGTTTTAAAAACGCTAAGACTTGGCTAATATGTTATTCTATAGCAACACAACAGAAATGTCTTGTAATTACAAGGTGTTTACTGTCCCTTTAAGTCACAGAGAATTATTTATTTGTCAGTGCTTTGTCACAGGTACAGGAGTTAGGAACCTTTGAGCTACACTGAGTCACATGTACGACAGGGGTTAGGCCTGCCCCAGGGGTCATGTAACTCCCTTAGCAATTTTTTTTTGTTTAACGCTAAGAATTATGGGGGGGGTGTATGATAAGAAGGTTGAACCTCTATAGTTAAACAGGAACACACATGCCCAGGAACCTCACTTAAAGGTATACTGAACCCAAATTTTTACTTTCATGATTTATGAGCTTACGAGCCGGCCCATTTTTGGTTTAGAACCCTGGATAGCGTCTACTGATTGGTGGCTACATTTAGCCACCAATCAGCAAATGCTACAGAGGTGCTGATCCAAAGATGGGCAGGCTCGTAAGCTTACATTCCAGCTTTTTCAAATAAAGATACCAAGAGAAAAAATAAAAAATGACAATAGGAATAAATTAGAAAGTTGCGGTTTAGTTGGGTTTGTCTGGCACTAGGAATTCTAAATAGGGCAACTGTGCTGGTTTTAAGCCAAAAAATGTGTTAGAAAGCTATTTGTGGGGTCAGTTTTTGTTTTTGTTGTGTCAAGCTGCAAAATAACCTTTTCTGGGAGCACACAAAATACCCCAGTAAGATTAGTGGTTCAAGCTCAGTGTTATCATTAACATTCGGGGGAGTGGAAGGTTAATATCGTACTGGGGCTTGTTTTAATTAATATTATTATCAGCAGCAGACAGAGTTCATATAGTTATATATCAGTATAACAGGATTGATATTCTTTTAGACTTAAATTGAGAAATTCCTAATGAGGTGAAAAGACGATTGGGATCTAAGATTAAATAGTGCAAAATGAAGTACTTAAAATAGAAAAACTCATCCCACTCTCCAATGACGAATATAGACGTAATGATACTTTACTAATTGGCATATTAGAGGAATTTGGTGTGGGATTTATTATTTGAAACTATTTAAAGTAATTGGTGCAAATCATCGTTGTAGTAGGAATAGTCAGCAGGATGCTTGATAGATCAGGCATGTTTATTAGTGTTAGAACTTAGAAGAAACTAATGCAACTTTATACAGTATACAGTATATCCTTTATATATCTCTAGGCAAACAATTAGGGCTCCTGCTTGTCGGGTTATGCTCTTATTATGAGTTGAAAGTAAAGAGTTTTCAATCTCCTGGACTAGTGCAAAAATCCGGTTAGAATTTCGCAGCATTCACGTATTCCCCAATAGAAGTCAATAGAGAAAAAAAAGTGGAAAAAACACCCCACTCTGATGAAAACCCGATCAAATATTCTCATTTGCACTAACCCAACATGAAAATATGAATATTTCACATTCCAATGTTCTGCACATAGCAGAATATATTCTATTTATTCATAAATAAACATTTCTATCTACATACATCTGATGGTTTTTTGGATATATATATATATATATATATATATATATAGATATATATATATATATATATATATATACTATATATTATATATTATATACATATATAACATATATACATTATATACACTTTTATATATATATATATATATATAATATACATCTTTTATATATATATATATATATATATACTTTTATATATATATATATATATATTTATATATATATATATACTTTTATATATATATATATATATATATATATATATATACATATACTTTATATATATATATATATATATATATACTTTTATATATATATATACATGATTATATATAGCTATAGATATATACAGATATATATAGTAATACCTACTTATAAATACACTAGGCGATAAGCCTGCCCAGAGCGCAGACTGTTTAAAAAATACAAACCCCCAAGCTAAAGTTACAAAAAATAAAATAAGTTAAATTACACTAAAAAATAAACAAAGCTATCTAAAATAAAAAAAATTTAAACCTAAACTAATATCCCTATAAAAATAAAAAATCCCCCCAAAATAAAAACACCCCCTATCTAAACTAAACTACCAATAGCCCTTAAAAGGGCCTTTTGTAGGGCACTGCCCTAAGTTAAACAGCTCTTTTACATTTAAAAAATACTAAGTCCCATCTAACAGTAAAAAAAAACAAAATAAAAAAACTAACACTAAAAAAACCTAAACTACCCATAGCTCCTAAAGGGGCATTTGTATGGGCATTGCCCTTAAAGGGCATTCAGCTCTTTTACAGCCCATTAAATCCCTAATCATAAAAAAAAAAAAAAAAAGAAAAAAAAAAAAAAAGAAATCATAAAACTTAGCCGCAAATAGGTACTCACCGTTCCTGAAGTCCGGCGGTGAAAGTCTTCTTCCAGGCGGCTCAATCATCTTCTATCTTCATCCGAAGCTAAGGTGGCGCAGAGCGGAGGTGCAAAGCAGTCTTCCCCAATGTGCGGATCCCGAGCGGCGGTCCTCAGCGCCGGTCTTCAGTGGCGTGGAGGCTCCTTTTCATCTGATCTCCAGCATACACTGAAAATTGAATGCAAGGTACCGCATTCAATGTGGGGTAACTTGCATTCCTATTGGCTGAAATTTTGAAATCAGCCAACAGGATTAGAGCTACTGAAATCCTATTGGCTGTTCAAATCAGCCAATAAGAATTCAGTATCTCTCATCCGATTGACTGATTTCAAAATTTCAGCCAAAAGTAATGCAAGGTACACCAATAAATATGGGGTACATTGCATTCAATCTTCGCATAAAGAGGAGCCTCCATGCCGCTAAGGACCGCCGCTGGTGAAGACCACCCATGAGGACCACCGCTAAGGATTTGTGCCTTTAAAGGGCTATTGGTAGTTTAGTTTAGATTTGGGGGTGTTTTTATTTTGTTTTTTGTTTTTTATTTTCATAGGGATTAGGTTTACATTTTTTTTTATTTTTTGTAATTTTAGATTTATTTTTTAATGTTAGGTTTTATTTAAGTGTAATTACTTTATTATTTTGTGAAGTTGGCGATTTTGGTGCGGGAGGTTAGGGTTTTTTTGTGATATTTTGTGTGGGCTGTTAGCTTTTTTTTCATTTCTTGCGGGCGGTTACTTGTTTTTTCGTTGTTTTGTGTGGTAATTTTTTTAAAAAATTTTTTAAGGCTTTGTTTGCCTACGCTGCATCCAGGTGGATTCAGAAAATGGCAGGGGATTCTTTCACCACCCTGCCATTTTCGGAATCCACAGGGATGCAGCGAAGTGGATTCTTTTGGCTGAGCGCGCAGCCAACATTCTTTTGGCTGCCTCGCGCAGTCAACATTCCTTTGATGTGTGCGCAACTGGCGACGGACGCGTTACAAACGCGATTATACTATAGATAGAACATGTTCTGCTATGTGCAGAACATTGGAATGGGACATATTTACAGAACAAAACATATTTAAAGGGACAGTCAAAGATAGACAATCCCTTTATTACCCATTCCCCAGTTTTGCATAACTAACACTCGGCTAGATTACGAGTCTTGCGTTAGCCTTAAAAAGCAGCGTTGAGGGGTCCCAACGCTGCTTTTAACGCCCGCTGGTATTACGAGTCAGGCAGGCGAGGGTCTACCGCTTTTTTTCTGTGATTTTAGCATACCGCAAATCCCCTTACGTCAATTGTATATCCTATATTTTTAATGGGATTTTCCTAACGCCGGTATTATGATCGACTGAAAAAGTGAGCGGTAGACCCTCTTCTGTCCAGACACCTACCGCATTTAAAAGTCCGTAGTTTTATGGGCTAACGCCGGAACATAAAGATCTTAACTAAAGTGCTAAAAAGTACACTAACACCCATAAATTACCTATTAACCCCTAAACCGAGCCCCCCCCCCACATCGCAAACACTATAATAAAATTATTTAACCCCTAATCTGCCGACCGGACATCACCGCCACTTTAATAAATGTATTAACCCCTAAACCGCCACACTCCCGCCTC
The DNA here is from genome assembly GCF_027579735.1 of Bombina bombina. NCBI lineage: Eukaryota > Metazoa > Chordata > Amphibia > Anura > Bombinatoridae > Bombina > Bombina bombina. Next base: position 240,280,728 of record NC_069501.1, on the reverse strand, counting down.
GCAAACACTTGTTAAATTTTATTAACCCCTAATCTGCCACCCCCAACGTCGCCGCTACTATATTAAATTTATTAACCCCTAAATCTAAATCTAACCCCCCTAACTTAAATATAATTTTAATAAAACGAAATTAAATTACTACAATTAAATAAATGAATTCTATTTAAAACTAAATACTTACCTATAAAATAAACCCCAAGATAGCTACAATATAACTAATAGTTACATTGTAGCTAGCTTAGGGTTTATTTTTATTTTACAGGCAACTTTGTATTTATTTTAACTAGGTACAATAGTTATTAAATAGTTATTAACTATTTAATAACTACCTAGCTAAAATAAGTACAAAAGTACCTGTAAAATAAACCCTAACCTAAGTTACAATTATACCTAACACTACACTATAATTAAACTAATTACCTAAACTACCTACAATTAAACTAAATAAAGTATATTTTGAAAAAAACAAACACTAAATTACAGAAAATAAAAAAAGAATTACAAGAATTTTAAACTAATTACACCTAATCTAATCCCCCTAATAAAATAAAAAAGCCCCCCAAAATAATAAAATTCCCTACCCTATACTAAATTACAAATAGCCCTTAAAAGGGCCTTTTGCTGGGAATTGCCCCAAATTAATCAGCTCTTTCACCTGTAAAATAAAATACAATACCCCCCAACATTAAAACCCACCACCCACACACCCAACCCTACTCTAAAACCCACCCAATCCCCCCTTAAAAAAAACTAACACTATCCCCTTGAAGATCACCCTACCTTGAGACATCTTCATCCAGCTGGGCACAAGTGGTCCTCCAGAGGGTCCGAAGTCTTCATCCTATCGGCCAGAAGAGGACCTCCAGACCGGCAGAAGTCTTCATCCAGACGGCATCTTCTATCTTCATCCTTGCGGAGCGGGTCCATCTTCAAGACATCCAACGCGGAACATCCTCTTCATCTGACGGATGACGACTGAATGACTGGTCCTTTAAGGGACGTTATCCAAGATGGCGTCCCTTGAATTCCGATTGGCTGATAGAATCCTATCAGCCAATCAGAATTAAGGTAGGAAAAATCCTATTCGCTGATGCAATCAGCCAATAGCATTGAAGTTCAATCCTATTGGCTGATCCAAGTGGATTGAGCTCGAATTCTATTGGCTGTTCCAATCAGCAAATAGAATGTGAGGTCAATCCTATTGACTGATTGCATCAACCAATAGGATTTTTCCTACCTTAATTCCGATTGGAATATGCCGCCTGGATGAAGACTTCTGCCGGTCTGGAGGTCCTCTTCTGGCTAAGTAGGATGAAGACTTCGGACCCTCTGGAGGACCACTTGTGCCCGGCTGGGTGAAGACGTATCAAGGTAGGGTGATCTTCAAGGGGGTAGTGTTAGGTTTTTTTAAGGGGTTATTGGGTGGGTTTTAGAGTATGGTTGGGTGTGTGGGTGGTGGGTTTTAATGTTGGGGGTATTGTATTTTTTTTTACAGGTGAAACAGCTGATTACTTTGGGGCAATGCCCTGCAAAAGGCCCTTTTAAGGGTTATATTGTAATTTAGTATAGGGTAGGGAATTTTATTATTTTGGGGGGCTTTTTTATTTTATTAGGGGGATTAGATTAGGTGTTATTAGTTTAAAATTCTTGTAATTCTTTTTTTATTTTCTGTAATTTAGTGTTTGTTTTTTTTCGTAATTTAGTTTATTTCATTTAATTGTAATTAATTGTAGGTAATTTAGGTAATTAGTTTCATTATAGTGTAGTGTTAGTTGTAATTGTAACTTAGGTTAGGGTATATTTTACAGGTAAATTTGTATTTATTTTAAGTAGGAAGTTATTAAATAGTTAATAACTATTTAATAACTATTGTACCTAGTTAAAATAAATACAAAGTTGCCTGTAAAATAAATATAAATCCTAAGCAAGCTACAATGTAACTATTAGTTATATTGTAGCTAGTTTAGGGTTTATTTTATAGGTATTTAGTTTTAAATAGGAATAATTTATTTAATTGTAGTAAATTTATTTAGATGTATTTATATTATATTTAAGTTAGGCGGGTGTTAGGGTTAGACTTAGGTTTAGGGGTTAATAAATTTATTATAGTGACGGCAACATTGGTGGCGGCAGATTAGGGGTTAATAAATTTATTATAGTTGTGGCAACGTTGGGGGGGCAGATTAGGGGTTAATAACTATAATGTAGGGGTTAATAATATAATGCAGGTGTCAGCGATAGCGGGGGCGGCAGATTAGGGGTTAATAAGTGTAAGATTAGGGGTGTTTAGACTCGGGGTTCATGTTAGGGTGTTAGGTGCAGACATAAAATTCATTTCCCCATAGGAAACAATGGGGCTGCGTTAGGAGCTGAACGCTGCTTTTTTGCAGGTGTTAGTTTTTTTTTTAGCCAGCTCAGCCCCATTGTTTCCTATGGGGAAATCGTGCACAAGCACTTTTTGCCAGCTTACCGCTACCGTAAGCAACGCTGGTATTACAGTGAGATGTGGAGCAAAATTTTGCTCAACGCTCACTTTTCTGAGGCTAATGCCGGCTTGAAGAAAGCTTGTAATACCAGCGTTGGCTTAAGTGAGCGGTAAGAAAAAAAAGGCTCATTAGCCCCGCACAGCCTTACCGACAAACTCGTAATCTAGGCGACTGTTTTGTATATATACTTTTTACCTTTGTGATTAACTTGTATCTAAGCATCTTCTGACAGACCCCGGATCACATGACTTTTTATTTATTATCTATTGACTTTTATTTTCGCCAATTAGTGCAGTGTCTGCCACAATCCACAGGTATGATCAGTGTTATCTATATGGTTTACATGAACTAGTTCTACCCTGTTGTTAAAAGCAAATAAAAAAGTATGTGATAAGAGGCGGCCATCAAAGGTTTAGAAATGATCATATAAGCCTTCCTAGGTTTAGCTTTCAACTAAGAATACCAAGAAAACTAACCAAAATTGGTGATAAAAGTAAATAGGAAAGTTGTTCAAAATTACATGCTTTATTTGAAACATGAACATTTTTTTTTAAACTTGACTGTCCCTTTAAAACCTTTATTAAATATGAATATTGTATAAATATGCTTTTATATGTTTTCATCTACTTAATGGCAAAGGGCTCCAATGCAATAATTTATATGTCTACATATGTGTACGTATGTATTTAAGTGTTTATATGTGTATATATGTATGTACATACATATATACACATATCAAGACATATTTATATACTGTACATACATACACATCTTTAGACATGTATATGTAAGCAGCGGCGGCTCGTGGGTTATTCAAATGGGGGTTCACAGACCAGTTATGTAAAATAGTTTTTATATATATATATATATATATATATATATATATCCAAAAGCAAAAAAGGCACTCACTGTTCATAATAAAATATAACTTTTAATAAGCCAAGTTTAAAACGACATAACGTTTCGGTGTTCACATAACACCTTTGTCAAATGTCAAAAATAGACAACTTAATGCCCAACCACTCACCTATCATACCTTAACACCCATTACCTTAAATACAGTTTCACTTGGCGCTCCTGTATGCTGTTCTGCCCTGTGCGCAATGACGTCATGACGTTGCTGCGTTACGTAACGTGACCACATGATGTTAGGTCGCCCAATCAGGTTGCCTAAACAATACCACCGTGGCTGTATCGGGCAATTAAATCCCGTTTCCAAAAGTGAATAGGCATAACAGCCCCTCAACAACGTACTAGGCACTATATATTGGTCTGTAGTTACCAACCACAGCAACCCATATTGCTCACAGTGAAGATCATGCGACAGGGGCGCAAATCATTAAAAAATATATAAAAAATATATATTATAATCCCGTGTAATTACAGTTTAAAAAATGATCAAACATGAATAGCAGGGACATATGAGTGATGCATTGGTCTAATAATGGCAAATCTGCATGGATTGAATCAAAGCCAATCAATTTCATCTGCCTAAGATACGTATCTTACCCACTACTCTTTCTACATTCTAACCCTATTAATTCTTGCCTCCTGGAGCATGATCAGAAACCCGTAAGGACCCACTAGGATGAAAATCCATGTGAATGGTTCTGGGTGACTTAGTATGCATCCATTATTGGTAGGTACTGTTGAAGATTTATTTGTTGTAGAACGGTCCAAAGTCAAGGACAGTATTCAGGCCCCTAGGTACCAGAGTGTCCAGCGTATGGATCCATTTCATTTCCACTTGTAGCAACCGGTTATCCCTATCACCACCCCTTCTTAATGGTGGTACATGGTCGATTAACATTGACCTCAGGCTTGATAGGCTATGATTACATTCAGAAAAATGCCTGGCGACCGGTTGTTCCGACTCCCCCTTTTTTAGTGCCTCGCGTATTGCACAGCGGTGGTTAGCCATCCTGTCCCTGAAACTTGTTATGGTTTTACCAATATAAACCAGAGAACATGGACAGACTAACATATAGATGACATATGTACTAGTGCATGTTAGTCTGTGACGGATGGTAAATCGCCTATTCGTGTGCGGATGCTGGAATGTCTGGCCCCTCATCATGGTATTGCAAGTAGTACAATTACCACATGTGTAGCATCCATTCTTGGACGTCTTCAGCCAGTTATCCTTCTGGTAGCATCTGACCGGATCAGTCTTCACCAGTACATCACGCAAATTTTCAGCCCTGCGATACACCATCCTCGGTGGTTGCATCCTGTTAAAGGGGAGAGTTGGATCCGTTTCCAGGATCGGCCAATTTTTCTGTGCCGATTTCTTAAGTATGTCGCTAGTTGGAGTATAAGTGGTCACGAAATTAAGCCTTTCAGTGTCCATTTTAGGCTTATCATGTCCTTTACACTTGGGGTCTTTTAACAATTCCTCCTTGACTTTTCTGACTATTCCTTTGTCATAGCCTCTTGCTACTAGCTTTTCTTCCATAATGGTTAGTTGATCAATCATAGTGGGTACCTCACTATTATTACGAATGACCCGCATCAGCTGAGAGGTGATAATCCCCATTTTCTGATGTCTGGGATGGAAACTCCTTGCTTCTAACAAAGAATTGCGATCGGTTGGCTTCGTATATAGCGAAGTGCCAAATGAGCAACCATCCTCAGACATGATTTTATATATGTTAAGATCCAGGAAATGTATGGTCTCATTACTAAATTCTAACTTGAACCTTATGGGACTGTCCATGGTGTTCAAACATGTCACCCACTCCCGTAGTTCCTCATTGCTGCCCCCCCATACCAGAAGGACATCATCGATGTACCGTGTATAGTATCTGATATGGGGATGAGCAAATGGTCTCATTAGAGTCTGTTCGTACCAGGCCATATATAGATTGGCATATGTGGGTACCATGTTTGAACCCATGGCCGTCCCTGACACCTGCAAAAAGTATCCATTCTCGAACTTGAAAAAGTTTTTCTCTAAGCACAAGGTAAGTAGTTCGCACAGGAATTCAATGGGAGGACCCTCATAGAGGGGATTCCCAGTCACCATGGACCTGACAGCCGCCACACCCCCCCCATGGGGAATAGAGGTGTAGAGGCTGTCCACATCCATGGTAACCAGGATATCACCCTCCTGTAATGTGGTATAGTCCCTTAGGACATTCAACAAACTCGGTGAATCCTGCAAATATGCAGGTGTTCCTTTAACCACCGGTTGAAGGTAGAAGTCTATATAGATGGCCAAATTGGATAGCAAGGAGTCCCTGGCAGACACAATTGGTCTGCCAGGGGGATGGTCCAAGGTCTTATGTACTCTCCCCTTTAACAGGATGCAACCACCGAGGATGGTGTATCGCAGGGCTGAAAATTTGCGTGATGTACTGGTGAAGACTGATCCGGTCAGATGCTACCAGAAGGATAACTGGCTGAAGACGTCCAAGAATGGATGCTACACATGTGGTAATTGTACTACTTGCAATACCATGATGAGGGGCCAGACATTCCAGCATCCGCACACGAATAGGCGATTTACCATCCGTCACAGACTAACATGCACTAGTACATATGTCATCTATATGTTAGTCTGTCCATGTTCTCTGGTTTATATTGGTAAAACCATAACAAGTTTCCGGGACAGGATGGCTAACCACCGCTGTGCAATACGCGAGGCACTAAAAAAGGGGGAGTCGAACAACCGGTCGCCAGGCATTTTTCTGAATGTAATCATAGCCTATCAAGCCTGAGGTCAATGTTAATCGACCATGTACCACCATTAAGAAGGGGTGGTGATAGGGATAACCGGTTGCTACAAGTGGAAACGAAATGTATCCATACGCTGGACACTCTGGTACCTAGGGGCCTGAATACAGTCCTTGACTTTGGACCGTTCTACAACAAATAAATCTTCAACAGTACCTACCAATAATGGATGCATACTAAGTCACCCAGAACCATTCACATGGATTTTCATCCTAGTGGGTCCTTACGGGTTTCTGATCATGCTCCAGGAGGCAAGAATTAATAGGGTTAGAATGTAGAAAGAGTAGTGGGTAAGATACGTATCTTAGGCAGATGAAATTGATTGGCTTTGATTCAATCCATGCAGATTTGCCATTATTAGACCAATGCATCGCTCATATGTCCCTGCTATTCATGTTTGATCATTTTTTAAACTGTAATTACACGGGATTATAATATATATTTTTTATATATTTTTTAATGATTTGCGCCCCTGTCGCATGATCTTCACTGTGAGCAATATGGGTTGCTGTGGTTGGTAACTACAGACCAATATATAGTGCCTAGTATGTTGTTGAGGGGCTGTTATGCCCATTCACTTTTGGAAACGGGATTTAATTGCCCGATACAGCCACGGTGGTATTGTTTAGGCAACCTGATTGGGCGACCTAACATCATGTGGTCACGTTACGTAACGCAGCAACGTCATGACGTCATTGCGCACAGGGCAGAACAGCATACAGGAGCGCCAAGTGAAACTGTATTTAAGGTAATGGGTGTTAAGGTATGATAGGTGAGTGGTTGGGCATTAAGTTGTCTATTTTTGACATTTGACAAAGGTGTTATGTGAACACCGAAACGTTATGTCGTTTTAAACTTGGCTTATTAAAAGTTATATTTTTATTATGAACAGTGAGTGCCTTTTTTGCTTTTGGATTTATGGACTTTGATTTAAGTGCACCCTGGCTGCTGTATAACCGTTTGATGTGCTGATCTGTTCTTGGGACTTTATATATATATATATATATATATATATATATATATATATATATATATGTTTAAAAAAATAAAATTATATATATATATAGTTAATGTCAAATCTCCGCCACTTGTCTGTCACCTACTGTATGTAACTTTCCCTGTGCTTCCTTTACATCAGCCTCCCCTCATGTGCCTGTCATGTGTGCTGTCTCTCCTCCCTTCCATTCTTCCTCTCTCATGCACACTTATCTCTCCCTGTCAACAATGTCTCACAGTTTTGCATCCGAGAACTGTCATGGCTCTTTGCTTTTGTGTATTAATTACTTGCAGAATGGCTCCATCAGCTCTGCATCCACCACACACCTCGTCCTGGCCCTTACCCCACCCCAACAAAACTGTTTGCATCTATCGTCACCAAGTCCGTTAGAAAAGTATTTAGCACCCACCTAATAGACAGTGAAAGTTCCACAGCTCGCGCATTACACTTCATTTACCACCACTGAGTGAAGGGCCCGGTTGCCGCCAAATATGTGCAGACACTAGGAGGGACAACTCACTCTTACTTGCTTGCTTGCTAGTCGCTCCATCGGCTTCTCCCCTCCCCAAAATGCTGGCATAATAACTGTATAATAACGGCACTTCAGCAGCCGCCCAAACTACAATCGGCAGTCATAAAACAAAGACTACACCGGGTGTGTAGTACACCCTACAGCGTAACCTACAGTTCCCAATGTGAGCCTCCCAGTCCCACACACACACAGCTTTCAGTGTGCGAGTGTCACGTGACAGCTGGCTCTCACTCGCACACTGAAAGATGTGCGATTAGCAATGCTATGGACTGGGTTGTCGGCGGCGCTGCAGGCACTGCAGACAGAAAGGGGAAAGTGTTTTTCCCTATACTTCTATCTATCGCACATGCGGTGCAGTGCGATAGATAGCAGTAAAACATGATTTTTTTTTTTAAGACAAAACTAGAGAAGACAAAACTAGAGTTGATTTGTGGAACCTGGATAATTATTATTATTATTAAATAAATAAATAATTCTTTTTATTAAGCCAAAAAGATTTATTTATTTAATTTGTTATTTTTTTATTTATTTATTTATTTCTTTTGGGGGTTCACATGCGGCTGTGCACATATGGAGGAGCCTCCACTGTTATGTAAGTATCTCTATGTTAAATCTTTTTCCCTGCTTTTTGTTTCACACTTGAGACCTACGTTCTTTGAGCCCTTATAACTTTTCAGTGAAATATTTTTTTAAAATAATTTTTATTAGATGGTGTTATTATGAGTGTAACTAAACTTTGTAATGTATTTTTGATGTGTTTTGTGCAACTTTTATGTTTCACAAAAAAAATAACCAGAGCTCTGAAGTCACGTAATCATTCTAGCTTAAATCAGAATTGCACTCACGCGATCTCGTTTACCTTCAACTCATAACACCACCGGTAAGCCCGACAACTGCTAACCCTCACAATATACCCCTTATTGCTTGCGAGCAAACGTTTGCACTCCACTTGTAATCTAGCCTTTAGCATATTGTACAAAGTTATGTAGAACTACCAAAGTTCATGGTATTAACAAATGTATAAGAGAAAAAAAGATAAGACATATTAACATATGAAATACAGGAGGAGAGAATGTTTCAGAAAAGATATAGTAAGAAAAAAATGTATAGCGCTTTGAATTTTGTTGGTAGATTCTGTAGCACTTTGCAGAAACACTTCTATATAGCAAATCTAGTAGATACATGGGGCCATATCAGCATATCATGTCCGCCGCACATCGATAAATGTCAATCAGCTCGATCATATAGGATCGGGTGGATTGAAGACCGCAGCCTCAGAGGCTGCGGACCAGTTATGGAGCAGCGGTCTTTAGACCGCTGCTTCATAACTGCTGTTTCCGGCGAGCCTGAAGCCTCACACGGAAACAGGAGCATCAAGTTTACTTCTGTTATCTGATTTTCTTTGTTCCTTTGATATCCTTTGTTGAAAAGCATACCTAGCTAGTGTACTGGAAGCTAGCTGCTGATTGGTGGCTGCACATATAGGCTTGTTGTCATTGGCTCACTAGGTGTGTTTTTAGCTAGGTTACAGTAGTGCATTGCTGATCCTTCAACACATGATACCAAGGGAATGAAGCAAATTTGATAATAGGAGTAAATTGGAAAGTTTTTAAAATTGCATACTCTGGGGCCAATTTATCATTTTATCGATAAATGCTAACAGTATACGTGTTTGGCATTTATCATTGCGCAATCGGCCGCTAGCAGGGGGTATCAATCATCCCAATCATATACGATCAGGATGATTGCTATATGCCACCTCAGAGGTGGCGGATGAGTTAAGGAGTAGCGTCCTTTTAATGGATTTCCAGAGTACCTAGGGTATGATTAAAGGGACAGTCTACTCCAAATGTTATTATTTAAAAAGTTATTTAAAAAGTTAGATAACGCCTTTACTTCCCATTCCCCAGCTTTACACAACCAACATTGTTATATTAATATACATTATAACATTTAAAAGTCTAAATCTCTGCCTGTTTCTAAGCCCCTGCAGGCTGCCTTTATCTCAGTGCATTGTATTAGCTTTTCAAAGCAAGACAGTGCTAGTTAATGTGTGTCATATAGATAACAATGTGCTCACTCCTGTGGAGTTACAAATGAGTCAGCACTGATTGGCTAAAATGCCAAATAGCACTGAGATAAGGGGGCAGTTTGCAGAGGTTTAGATACAAGGTAATCACAGAGGTTAAAAGTATATTAATATAACAGTGTCAGTTATGTAAAACTTGGAAGCGGGTAATAAAGGGACTATCTTTTTAAACAATAAAAATTATGGTGTATACTGTCCCTTTAAGTTTTTTATGAGACTTATCTAAACTTAAAGGGGCCCAAAAACCCCAAATTTTCTTCCATGATTTGCATAAAACATACAATTTTTAACAACTTTCCAATTTACTGCTCTTATCAAATTTGCTTTATTGCCTTGTTATCCTTTGCTGAAGGAAGACAATCAGGTCTCGAGCACGTAATTTTCCAGAAGTGTGCCAGCTGTTTGTTGTAAAGTGGTGCAGCTGATTTTTCTTTTTTATCATTTGCTGAATGAACATTTTTGCACTACTGGCAGCTAACTGAACACATCTAGGGCGCGATCCGATATCCGTCGTAGTTTTCGGCGCAAGCGAGGGAACCCGCGCCGCCCGTAATTTCACCTCGCAACTCATGCTATCCAATATACTGCGCCGTCAGATGCTAAACTGGCGTAAGTAGGAAAAACCGGCGATCAGCTAAAATGTGCGCAAATACACATTTTAGTCGTCGCAAGTGCTTACGCCAGTATTTTGTTCACGTAAAGTCTCAATAAAGTGTAGTTTTATGCAAATTAGGCTACGAATCGTAAGAAATAACCGCCAGTTCTAAAAGATGCGCCACATAATTACGCCATTCAAAAATCATACATAAACCCCTGTGCAGCCGCCATTTTCTTTAGTGTGTTTGGTTGGTTCTTGGAGCTACAGCACACTACAGTGAGTAAGAGAAAGTGGTTAGAGTAGAGAGAGAGGCGCATTACATATATTTAGTTAGGTCGGATTTGGTGGATTTGTTAAGCTTGTACATTTACTGTCACTTTTTTACATATTGCACACATTTTGCATACACACATAAACAAAAAAAGTGTTGTGTATTTTGTATATAACACCTTACACATTTTATTTATCTTTTACAGTGTGAAAGGCTGAGTGTTTGGTTGTGATTGTGTGTGATTGAAGTGGGAGTGAGTGTGAGTGTGTGAGTGTGTGTAGTGTGAGGATGTCAGGGAGAGATAGGGCAGGGGGGAGGAGGGAAGGGGAGTTGCAGGGAGAGGATTATGGTCAGGAAGAGCAGCAGGGTCCCCGTCAGGGAGTCAGTGGAGTGGGGAGAGGGAGACTTAGAAGGGAGGATGGGAGTGGGGTTGCCCCAAGGCCAGGCACACTCAGTAGAAGAGGGTGCACATGGGGATAGAAGGGGGGAGGAGGGAGAGGATAGGGAGGAACCCACACAAGGGACATCCCAGGGAGGGAGCCAGACGGCCCAGGACGAGGAGCATATGAGGTGCCCCAACTTCTCCTTTGCTGAAAACCTCGCTCTAGTCCAGGCCATCCTGGAGAACCATACCGCCCTCTTTGGCCAAGAGAAGGGCAAAGGAGTTGCCCGTAGGTGTAAAGATGCCTGGCTGAAGGTGGAGGAGGCAGTTAATAGTGTGTCCCAGCAGAGGAGGACTGTGGATGGCCTAAAGAAAAGGTGGAATGATTGTAAGAGGAGAGTCAAGGAGAAGATGGTCCAAGAAGCAATGTCCCAGAGGGCAACAGGAGGTGGGCCTCACCAGGAGGCAGAATATAACGAGTGGCAGGAGCTCATTCGCAGGTCCCTGAGCGTCACAGCAGTCCGTGGACTTCCAGGGGCTCGTGACTCAGGGATTGCAACATCAGCACAGCATGCTGGTGAGTAACATCCCACACACCAGTATTAAATGTATTTGAGATATAACATCCTATAATGTCACACATTCATGTACACAATGAGGAGCATGGTATTTGGCCTACTAACAAAAACATCTACAATTAGATTTCACATTAAAGGGACATTAAACCAAATCTTTTTATTTCATTATTCAGATAGAGAATACAGTTTTAAACAACATCCCAATTTACTTCTATTATCTAATTTGCTTCATTATTTTGTTATTCTGTTAATTAAATATCAATGCACATGGGTGAGCCAATCACACGAGGCATTGATGTGCAGCCACCAATCAGCAGCTTCTGAGCCTATCTAGATTTGCTTTTCAGCAAAGAATATCAAGAGAATGAAGCAAATTAGGTAATGGAAGTAAAATACAAAGTTGTTTAAAATTGCATGCTCTAGCTGAATCATGAAAGAATAAAAATGGGTTTAATGTCCCTTTAATGCTACTTAACACATTGAAATTCATGATATGAGGTGGAATAGTGAAATACTAACATGTCTCGGAGTAACACAGGCCACAAGCCACATGTAGAGTTTTCAGTAAATGGACACTATAGTCATCACAACCATAGTGTCACTTAAAGAACACATTTTCTCCATCACTGACATGTACACAGAACTATTGTATGAAACACATACATGTATACTTTGCATATTAAAAACCCTCATATCACAAATCTCAATGTGCACATGCATGTTATAGAGTTTGACATGAGAATGTGTATAGGCCCTAGCATGTACATTGTATGCCCACATGGATATATATCTGACTGTACTAATCCCTCTCATCATTTGACTCCTCCACAGAACCTCCAGTCACCAGGGTGCAAACACCCATGCATCCACCGCCACAGAGAATGCCTCCACCTCAACCACTGGTCCAGAGAGTCCAGCAAGAGTATGCTCCCAGGCATGAGCTGGGTTGGAATGCCTCTGTTGATGATCCAGATCTCATGCCACCAGCATTGCAAGACGATACCTGGCAGGATCCCTGGCCGGAGGACTATTCCTTTGGCTTGGAGGGGGAGCCAAGTCAGCCCCGAAGGGTAGATGTCTTTACCCCCCCCCCCCCACCAATATCAGGCCAGTCAGGGATTATACCACCAGGCTGAGTGGGTGCACACCAGTCGGCAATGGGACTACCAGTCCATCCGGAGAGCTCCACCATCTGCTTCCCTTGGAAGAGCTCCAGCATCTGAGGAGGAGCATATAGCTGTCATCATTCCTCAGATAGCACCACCTGTCATCATCCCTCAGGCAGCACCAGCTGTGATCCTGCAAGCAGCACCAGCTGTCATTCCTCAGGCAGCACCAGCTGTGATCCCTCAGGCAGCACCAGCTGTGATCCCTCAGGCAGCACCAGTTGTGATCCCTCAGGCAGCACCAGTTGTGATCCCTCAGGCAGCACCAGTTGTGATCCCTCAGGCAGCACCAGTTGTGATCCCTCAGGCAGCACCAGTTGTGATCCCTCAGGCAGCACCAGCTGTGATCCCTCAGGCAGCACCAGCTGTGATCCCGGAAGCAGCACCAGCTGTCATTCCTCAGGAAGCACCAGCAGCTGAGGATGTTCAAGTTGAAACAGCAGCTAGAGGTGAACCTGCACCTAGAATCCCTGATGGTCAAGAGCCTGTAGATCCTCTGTATTCTGAGATGGGCGACAAATGCATTTCCATCCATAGGAAACTCCTAGCAAGCTGTGAGAGAAGACAGAGAGATCAATGCAGGTTTTACAGGAGCCAACAGACCTTACTCCCGCACTCCATTGAGCTGCAACGGGACATGGCAGCATCTTTAACTGGTATAGTACAAAACCAATCTCAGATGATGAGGGTTATATCGGATATGCAGATGCAGACTGACAACAGATGGCGGGAACAAAACCAACTGTTGGGTGTGTTGGTGGAGCATTTCACACACCAGCAGGACATTGCCTCCAGCCTCTCATCTGTGGCCAGCACTCCTGCAGAATCCTCTGAATCCACACAACCCAGGAGAGTCACTCCAGGCACCTCAGCCCCCTCATCTAAGAAGCCTAAAAAAAAAAAAAAATGTTATATTTCATCCTAAATCTTGTCCTCTGTTATTTACCATATAATTGTCATCCACATCCATGTGAGGGGTGTTTTAGTACACTAATATTTTTGAAAAATATAATATGGCCTGTGTGGAAATGGCCCAGAAAAGGTAATATCATCATGTTTATGACATATTCATGTTCTCTAAACCACATCACATAGTTGTGTATGAAGGGTACATATAGTGATATTCACTTTTAAGATGTAAATCAAGGTTTCTCACATCCAATAGAAATTGACCCATGTGCAGGGATAGGCACGAGCCAAGGCTGTGGCGGACATTTTCTAAGGTAAAGACTTTTAGTGAAGGACACCTTGCCTATCCCTGCACATGGGTATATATATCTAAATAATAATGTTTTTATAGAAGGTGTGAACATAAGGTATAAACATCCATTTTCATTCCTCAAAATGATAGACGATAAATCATAGTGACCAAAACATGAATTGAACTAATGATATTTTTTCAGTAATTAGGGTGGTTAAGGGAATGGGGTGGGATGTAGTAGTTTCACTTACATGCAGTGGAACTCCGCAGTATGTAATTCGATGACCAGCTGCAGCAGGGGCAGCACCATCACCATGGACCTCAGCAACAACTATAGAATCAGCATGTATAGACAGAACAACAGGGGATTGTAGGGCTTCCAGCACCCCTTGTGCCCCATGATGACCCCTTGTGCCCCATGATGACCCCTTGTGCCCCATGATTGACCCCTTTGTGATTGGTTTGACAAACTTGCAGGGGCAGGAATAATAAATGCTTTGAAGAGGTTAACTATTTGTGATCAAGCTGCTGATATGTATGTTGTTAAGCATGCACTTGTTAGGCCTTCAGAGAGTTACGTTGGTTTCTAAGTCAGTGCAAGGGTTGCAGCGCCTTCAATTTGTGGCGAGATGAGAATGGAGTAGATTTTCTGAAATCTGTGCGCGTAAGTCCTTAAGCCGTATATTGGATACCAAACTGCGCGTGTTTTGTATGTCAGTCTATGGGCAAAAAAACGACGGGCGAAGGCAGAAATATACGCGCGTAACTTCTAAGTTACGCTGTATATAGGATACCAAACCCGCGCAAATATTGGCATCGCCGGCTTTTGCGGGCGACGATTTATATCGGATCGGGCCCCTAGTTAGCCAATCACAAGAGACAAATGTGTGCAGGCACCAATCAGCAGCTAGCTCCCACTAGTGTAGGATATGTGCATATTCTTTTTCAACAAAGTATACCAAGAGAACAAAGCACATTTGAAAACAGAAATTAATTTAAAAGTGGCTTTAAATTGCATGCTCTGTCTTGTAAGTTTAATTCTGTTTTTCCTATTCCTTTAATCTTTTTCATTCCTTCATATTATTTCTTCCGATATTGGAAAAACTAGAACGGCTGTTATATTTTTTTTAACAAAGTGATCACAATCTTTGAGTCAAACATAGGACTTGTTTCCATTGAGCTATAGAAAATGGAGCTGTAAGCTACCAAAGTTGCTGACAACTAAAAGTTGTTTACGGCTACATTTTAGTACTAGTTTTCCATTGAAATATTTTGCACATTGCGTGCAGATGCTCTTTTTATGTAGGTGTAAGTTAACATTTTAAAAGGGTTTAGATGTACACAGAGCCAACACAAAACAATACAAGCTCCCAAAATGAGATCCCTAATAAACTCAAAGAATAGTCATAGTAGTACAGAAAGAGGGAGTATTACCCTATTCAATTAACAATCTATATTAAAATCCAGTTTTATAGAAAAAAAAATAAAATCAACATTTATTATAATAAAAAGGACAGGTAATAGGGTACCCTATATTAGACCAAATTATATTTTAAAAAGTACATAAGATAGTTTAACAAAATAACAGGTGAGATAATTTGGTGGTGTTCTCAAATATTTCTTAAGAGAAATAACCAGTGTTGAAATTATAATATTATAATAATGTTTAGATTGTGATAAGTCCTCTAAAATTGGGTCCAAATATTAGTAAAAATCATCCAAGTGAATAGTGTCCAGGAGATCCAGGTTGGAGTCCTCAAAGAAGTGTAGAAAAAATTAAAAATTACAAAATAAGAAAAAAATAAGAAAAAATAAAAATGGACAGTGTATCAAACAAAGTGTTAAATCCAATGGTGTCGATACCTGTGGGAAATAAAACTCACATAGTGCAATAATGTAACAAATGGAAATAAAAACCTACTAATAACAGGCTTAACCTATGTAAAAGACTTGAGCAGTGACTTCTATCGACGCGTTTCGGCCCTAGCTCAGGCTTTTTTCAAGATGTCAATTGCTAGTGTTACTGGGGCTTAAATAGCCGTTATCTGCCAATCATAGAAGAAACCTTTTCCCGCAAAAAAATGCCCTTACTATGAATATTATAATGATAGTAATTGCCCTTAAGGAAAATGGTGCTCACAAGAGATGCTGTTACATGACTTCCGGTGCCGTTACATCATTTCCGGTAATGGTCACTAATGCTTATGGGAAATGTAGTTTAGCATTAGGAGACCATTATCAAAAGGTACTCTTACTTCAGATATAATAGTGATTTGTATTTGCCCTTATCGAGAATGGTAATTAGCGCTTACAAGTCAGTGATTGCGATATTAATACCGGAGTGTTATGTCACTTCCGGGTACGCTGTCACGCCCAGTAGTGATGTTTCGTCACTTCCGGTCTTATAACTAATGCTTATGGGAAATGTAGTTTAACATTAGGAGACAATTATTTAAAGGTGCTCCTATTTGGGAAATGGTATATATTATAAAACAATAAAAAAAAAATATTATATTAGTATGCTTGAGTCTCTAAACATACATTCAAAGTTTATCATTTCTAATAAGGAGACATTTTTATAATAAGTACAATGTATGCTAAAAAAAATTAGGGAATTTCAAATATTTTAGCCATGGCAATTGTAAATTGAAATGCTAATATAAATATAGCAATTAAAAATCTAATTGTAAATAAGCAACCATTTAAAATGCTCGTATAAATATATCAGTTAGAAATCAACAATTAAGAGATGGCAATTAAAAATCCAACATTAGAAATAGTTAAAACAACAATTGAAAAATACAAATGTTCAAAAATACATAGTGTCAGACAATAAAGGAATTTCTAAAAGCCTATGTGCTGACTGCAAAGAATGGAATTGGTGGACCGGACGACAAAACTCAGCTATTGGTAATATTGTATTGAAAATAAATTAGTTTCAATCAATTTAAAGATTAAATATTTCAACATCAGTATTAAAACATTTAGGATATATACAATCTATGTAAAAAATCCATTTTGCTTCAGCCTGTAATAGTTTTTTACCATAATCTCCACCTCTCAATTGTTTTGGTACTTTACAAATACATATATATTTAAGACTTGCATTGTTACCTCCATGTTTTCTTGGAAATGACATGTGTTTAATAGCTAGTAGATGTTCTCTAATTCTATCTTTAACACTGCGTGAGGTCTGACCTACATATTGGAGGCCGCAGCCACACTCAATTAAATAGATCACCCCTTTG
Organism: Bombina bombina; assembly: GCF_027579735.1. Classification (NCBI taxonomy): domain Eukaryota; kingdom Metazoa; phylum Chordata; class Amphibia; order Anura; family Bombinatoridae; genus Bombina; species Bombina bombina. The sequence goes on along the minus strand of NC_069501.1, from coordinate 240,263,445 downwards.
TCTTGACAGCGGATAATATAATTTATTCTGAAAATCTCTTTACTGTTATTGGATACAAAAGTATCGCTTTTAATCCCATGTTGGCACGCTTTACACCATCCACAGGGAAAAAAATATTTTAGTCTCTCCCCTTTGATAATGTATTCAAATAATTTTGATTTGTTTTTTTGTAAACTTGGTGCAAATATGAATTTTAAATTCTCAGATTTTTGATAGATGAATTTAGGGACATCGCTCAGTTTTTCACCCAGAATATTATCTTGTTTCAGCAAGTACCAATTATTTTTGACAAAATTTTTAATCAAATTACGGTTTTCACTATATTTGGTGATCAGTGGAACAATGATCTCATCTTTACTTTGAACTTGTTTTTCTTTATACACCAATAGAGATTCTCTATCTATATTGTTGACCGTTTCAATGGTATTATTCAGTATGTCCTCTGAGTATCCTCTTTCTAAAAACCTGTCTTTTAGAAGTTTTGACTGTTCAATCCATTTATCAACCTTAGAGCAATTTTTCATAACTCTTAGTAGTTGCCCTTTTGGTATATTCGATTTCCAAATATGATGGTGGAAACTTGATTGGTGGATGTAATTGTTACAGTCGACTTTCTTAAAAAAAGTTGAGGTTTCTATTTTACCATTTTCAATCTCTGTCTTAAGGTCCAAAAACATAATATTGGTGTAACTGTATTCATAAGTAAATCTGAGGTTATGTTCATTTTTATTCATTACCTCAATTGTAAATTTGAGATCTTCCTCAGTACCTTTCCATATCATAAATATGTCATTGATATAACGATGATAGAGGACCAGATGTCAGGGTTTTTTCCCTTCTTTGTTTGCCATGTGCTGCTGGCAGCCATTTTACTCACCTCTCTTGCTGACCCTGGTGCATACTGTGTGATGCTGCTCATTTCCTGCACTTCCTTTTATGGCCAGACTGGTGTACATCATCTGTGTGAGACAGGATTCAGTCTCAGAATTGTGATGTCATCACTTATTATTTAAAGGGCCTCTGTTCAGTATGCTTTGCCCTTGCATTGTCTCAGACCTGTTTGTGAATGCTCCTGTGTATTACCTGGCTGTCGGACATCCCTCCTGGTTCCTGATCCCTGGCTTGTTCCTGACTCTGCTGTTCTCCTTGTTCCTGATTCTGGCTCGTCTGACTACTCCCTTTGGCTCCTGACTCGGCTCGTCTGACTATTCGCTTTGGCTCCTGACTCAGCTCGTCTGACTACCAGCTCTGGTTTTGATTCCTGGCTTGTTATTTGACTTGTGGACTTTTTATTATTTTTTGCTATTAATAAAGGTGTGATTATTTTTGCACTTCTTGTCTCAGTCTGATTCCTGGCATCCTGGCACCAGATCCGCGCTTGCTGGGCAGGAGTCCCAAAAAATGGTCCATTTACCCATGTATAGATTTGCGTAGCTGGGCGCGACTCTGGTCCCCATTGCAGTTCTGCATAGTTGTTTATAAAATTTGTTATCAAAATTAAAATAATTATGAGTGAGTATATATAAAATGCCATCCAAAATAAAATCTCTCTGTTCTTCTATAATTGTGTTGTCTTTGTTAAGGAAATATTGTACAGCTTCTATTCCTTCTTTATGAGGTATACTCGTGTACAAGGACGTCACATCACATGCTACTAAAATATACTGTTCGTCCCAAGTCATTCTGTTTAATATATTTAGTAACTGTGTGGAGTCCTTAAGATAGGAGGGTAAAGAACTTACATAGTTTTGTAGGTTTCTATCGATATACTGTGACAAATTACTCGTTATAGATCCAATGCCCGAAATAATGTGTCTCCCCGGGGGATTAGTTCATGTTTTGTGGATCTTGGGCAGATAAAAGAAAATAGGGATTTTGGGGTGTTCAATCTTTAGATATCTGTATTCTTTATCATTTAAGACCCCATTGCGTTTTGTCCCTTCCAAAAGTTTAACTAATTCTGCCTTAAATCTGATTGTTGGATCCCCTTTCAAAATCTCATAGGTGCCAGAGTCTCCCAATATCCTATTAGATTCTATCATATATGCATCTATATTATTGGCTGGTTTGATAATCACATTTTTGTTGCATTCCAAGCCTTTAAAGGGACAGTCTACCATAGAATTGTTATTGTTTTAAAAGATAGATAATCCCTTTATTACCCATTCCCCAGTTTTGCATGACCAACACAGTTATATTAATATACTTTTTACCTCTGTGATTACCTTGTATCTAGGAACCTTCTTCCAGCCCCCTGATCACATGACTGTGGCTGTTTATTATCTATTGTCTTAAATTTAGCATTGGTTTGTGCTAGATCTTAAATAACCCTCTGTGCCTGAACACAGTGTTATCTATATGGCCCACGTGTACTTTCTGTCTCTTTGTGTTGAAAAGAGATTTAAAAAGCCTGTGATAAGAGGCAGCCCTCAAAGGCTTAGAAATTAGCATATGAGCCTACCTATGTTTAGTTTAAACTAAGAATACCAAGAGAAAAAAGCAAATTTGATGATAAAAGTAAATTGGAAAGTTGATTAAAATTAAAAGTCCTATCTGAATAATAAAAGTTTAATTTATACTAGACTGTCCCTTTAAGGGTATTAACTTGTGCTTTTGATACATTATGTCTATATTTGTTTATTTTCTGAGGTTTCCATTTTCTAATTTCATCACACACCACTCTTTCAAAAGTTTCAATGGCACCCCCTTTATGGGTTTTAGGATAAAAAGTGGATTTGGGCTTAAGATCTATATGCACAATTTTACTCTCTGTAACATTGTCATCTTTATGTGCTCTAGTGATATTGCTCATCTGTTGTGCTTCTGCCGAACTCTTTAAAAAATACATTTTTAGAGTCAGTTTCCTCACCAGATCTTTGACATGTGTGTATGTGTGAAATTTATTGAGTCCTTTGGATGGTGCATACGAGAGACTTATATTTAAAATTTGAGTTTCCTTATCTGTAAGGGTGGCAGTACTTAAATTGTATATTCCATTATTAGTGGGTTTATCATTTGTGTTGTTTTGTCCCATGTTAGATTCCCTCTCTTTTATATGTTAACATTGTGTTAACGCTTCCACCCAACATCATATTTTTAAAAAACAAGTTAGTTACGATGGTATCCTGACCTTACACTATACTATAAAATGGACGTTTAACATCTACAGTCCTTACCTGTGATCACCTTTAAAGAGAAACAAAAAAGATACTTATTTATAATACATATTTTTTATTCTAATTATATTTTCCACTTTATTAATACATGTAATGTGTATTGATGCCCTAGGCATAGGTCTAGTTTGAATTTTGTAGATATGTGCTTGCATATATTTTTAAATGTAAATACATACTGATATTTCCACCTGAACCAAAGATGGGCCGACTTGTAAACTTACATTCCTGCTTTTTCAAATAAAGATACCAAGAGAATGAAGAAATATTGATAATAGAAGTAAATTAGAAAGTTGCTTAAAATTGCATGCTGTATCTGAATCATGAAAGAAAAAAACTGGGATCAGTATTCCTTTAATAAAATACAAGGATCTGGAGCCAAAAATAATGTAGTCAGAAAAATGGGAATCTGGTCCTATTTGTTTAACCCATGCAAAAAGGATACATACTATATATATGTGCATACAGAGTTGACAAATGTAAATAAAAAAAAATAAACAAATATTTTTCTTGCACTAGTGTGAAAACTATAAATACTCAAACAACTAACAAATGAATGTATGCAGCAAAAACCCTTTTCTTGACTTATTCATGCAGTTAAGACCATCACTGTGAAGTTGAAATTTACACTATTTAGGTGGGAATGGCCTTTAAAGTTCAATGTTATATTATTTAATAACAAATTATCAATGCCCTTGTAAGTTGATTGATTCTAGCGTCATTTAATAAGTATATAAACTTTACTTTTATTCTGGACCAATCCCTAAAAACAATCAAACAAAATACCTTTTTTAATGCTGCTGCTGGCTTGTCACAGTAGCATTAGCTACTACTTTTACTTCTTTAAATGAATGTGTTTTCTAGCTGCTTCTCTACTACCTTGAAAATGATCTCCATGGAAATAGCGGGTGAACTTTTTTTTTTGTTTTTTGTTAACAAATTCTCAATAATCAGGGCATATCAGTTTAAACAAAATTATTCTTCTAAAAAAAAAATAGTATGTGCACATGTATAATAAACACATCGTTAAAGTCAGCTAGAGACCAGCAATTTACTACTGAAGCTTAGCTTAACACATCTGGTGAGCCAATGACAAGTGGCATATGCATGTAGCCACCAATCAGCTAGCTCCCAGTAGTGCATTCCTGCACCTAAGTCTACCTAGGTATCCTTTTCCACAAAGGGAAAAGAGAACAAAGTAAATTTGATAGTATATAAATTATTTGAAAAGTCTCTTAAAATCTGAATTATGTTCCTTTTAAGCTGTTTTTGGTGACACTACATTCTGTCATATATCACACCAGCAAGAGTACGAACCTGTGAATCTGGACCCCCATACAAGTGCAGATGAAAAAACGCCACAGTCTTAGCCAAGACACAGGTAAAAAACAAGATCCCTCATTCAGTAATTTGTAAGATATGCTAAGAGAATTACTTGGAGCATTGGATGGATACAGCAAATTTGCACTCAGCATACCCTATTCTTTGAACCTCTATTATGAATTATAGAAGATTTGGGTCCTGGGGGTTCTTGAGTTGACAAATTCTTTTTACAGCAGGTCTGGTTATTAATCTCTAGCTTTCGAGCAGCTGAGCTAATTGCTCAGTTAGTCTTTCTATAGGGCACCAAGCATATTCTTTACACAGAGACCTCACAGGTCACATGTCAATCATTCCCGCCTCTGTGATTAATAACGACGATATGTGAGTTTGTGCTGCCAGATACAGCGTGTCACTTGAGAGTTGCTTTGTTAGGAGCTGAGAGTCATCTCTGCTAATTTAACAGATACTAATCCTTATTCCAACATTGGGGCCAAGCTTCTGCCAATCCCAAATAATACTTGTTAGCACATTGTGTTAGCACAACTTCACTGCTGTCTTTTGTGTTTAAAGTATATGCTCATTAGGAATTAATGAGATAGAAACCCTGTAAATGCAATGTTCGTCCTAAAGCCTGGCACTGTTTATAGAACCTGGTTTGCACTGCAATGTATGCTGTGTGTGTTCTGGAACAAAAAAGACCACTGTGATGGTATTTTTAAATTACAGTTGGGATAAATGGAATTCTTTGCATTTCACACTATGCTAAAATATTTTGAAAATATTTAAAGGGATATGAAACCCACATTTTTTCTTTCCTGATTCAGATAAAGCATGGGATTTTAAGCAATTTTCTTATTTACTTCTACTATCATGTTTTCTTTGTTCTCTAGTTATCTTTTGTTGAAAAACAAGAACATATGCTTAGGAGACGTCCCATTTCTGAAACACTATATGGCAGCATTTTTGCAAGAATGTTATTCATTTGCAAGAGCACTAAATGACAGCACTGTTTCCTGCAATGTTGTGCTCCAGATGTCTATCTAGGTATCTCATCCACTCATATCATGGAAATGAAGAAATTGCGATAATAGAAGTAAATCTGAAACTTTTTTAAAATCGTATGCTTTGTCTGAATCACAAAAGAAAATGTTTGGGTTTCATATCCCTTTAAGGTGTTTCATTACAGCCTTTTTATACAAAGTTTTTGATTTTGCTGAAATTAATTTTAAACTTAAAATTTTCTCCCCTTAGCAATTCGTGTAGGGGCAGCGGATAAAGTTTTAAGTTGGTGGGTTTATAATTCTACACTTTTGTCAGACTCCACACACAGGTATCCAGGTACTGTATGTATTGTTCAATGTTAGGGCATTAATTATAAAGCCACATTAATACAGGAGTACTCTAATGCTACCTATTGTTGCGCCGTTCTAGCTGTTGCTAGGGATGCGGCGCCTGCTATCTGCTCGTTGCCTAGGGGGAGTCGGCTCCTGTCTGCATGCGGCGTTGACGTCATCGCTGCACGCTTCCCCATTCGGAAACCAGTCAGGATCTCCTGTGGCGTGAATCTGGCGCCTATGTAAGTAACTTCAGTCCTACCTATCACTGCCCAAGTATAGGTGCTACTTACTGTTCTCCTGAGTGTTATTGATTGTTATGCTGGACTGTTATATTGCTGCTGACCCTTGCTTGTCTGACCACTCTGCCTGTTTACCCTTTAACTGCTAGATTGATATACCGCTGCTGAACTCTGCTTGTCTGACCACTCTGCCTGTTAACCCTATAACTGCTGGATTGATATTCTACTGCTGAACTCTGCTAGTCTGACCACTCTGCCTGTTAATGCTTTAACTGCTGGATTGATTTACTGCTGCTGAACTCTGCTTGTCTGACCACTCTGCCTGTTAACTCTTTAACTGCTGGATTGATATACTACTGCTGAATTCTGATTGTCTGACCACTCTGCCTGTTAACCCCTATTTCTCTGGATTGCCTTACTGTTGTCAAACCCTGCCTGCCTGACCATCCTGGTGGTTTGCTTCTGGACTGCCTTACTATTGCCAAACCCTGCCTGCCTGACCATCCTAGTGGTTTGCCTCTGGACTGCCTTGCTGTTGCCAGGTCCTGCCTAACTGACCTTTCTGGTGGTTTGTCCCTGAACTACCTTTCTCTGGTTTCCTGTCTGTTGCTGCCAAGGACTGTCCTGCCTGTGGTGAGTGCCGCTTACCCCATCTTGTAAACCTTCTCTGCTCTGGGATATTCCCTATCATTCCGGCTCGATGCCGGGATAACAAGACTACTGGCCGAGTTCGGTCTAATAGAGGAGTATCCTACAAGCATTACACCTATCATGTATCATTAAATAGTGCATCTATATGTTTAGCTGAAATATAACATCCAAAAAATTTTTAAAGAAATTGTTCATGATGGTATTTGAAAATACTTAATGAACTCCAACCTTGCCCCCTTCTTTAGTGAAGTGCATAGCATGGAGTTTTCAAATTAAAACCCATTCTAAATAGTTTGAAAAGCCAGTAATAATACATTTATCATATTCCTTGCATGGGACATTTCTGTACCAAATTTTTAATGAATATGTAAACACTTTTCAGCAGTTTTTAAAGTACTTTTGAGTGTTTCAAATTTAGCACCTTGGATCCTTTCAAAACACCATTTGAACTCTACTGAACTCAAGAATTACACTTTTTGAGTGCACATGTGCAACAGGAATCAGCTAAAATATAGTCTGAGAATCTTCATTTTTTCTCTCAAAATGAACAATGTTTGTGTTGAGTCACTCATGAAAAAAAAAGTTAGGACATGTATCTTCTAGCTTAGGCAGGACCAGCCTAAGGGGGAGGCAGCAGGTGCGGCCGCCTAGGATTCCAAACTTAAGGGGTCCTGTGCTGGTGCCAACTGTTGCTGAAACTTTTTTTTAACGCTGACATTTTCTTTCATGTAATTAACAAGAGTCCATGAGCTAGTGACGTATGGGATATACATTCCTACCAGGAGGGGCAAAGTTTCCCAAACCTTAAAATGCCTATAAATACACCCCTCACCACACCCACAAATCAGTTTTTACAAACTTTGCCTCCAAGGGAGGTGGTGAAGTAAGTTTGTGCTAGATTCTACGTTGATATGCGCTCCGCAGCAAGTTGGAGCCCGGTTTTCCTCTCAGCGTGCAGTGAATGTCAGAGGGATGTGAGGAGAGTATTGCCTATTGAATGCAGTGATCTCCTTCTACGGGGTCTATTTCATAAGGTTCTCTGTTATCGGTCGTAGAGATTCATCTCTTACCTCCCTTTTCAGATCGACGATATACTCTTATATTTACCATTTCCTCTACTGATTCTCGTTTCAGTACTGGTTTGGCTTTCTACAAACATGTAGATGAGTGTCCTGGGGTAAGTAAGTCTTATTTTCTGTGACACTCTAAGCTATGGTTGGGCACTTTATTTATAAAGTTCTAAATATATGTATTCAAACATTTATTTGCCTTGACTCAGAATGTTCAACTTTCCTTATTTCCAGACAGTCAGTTTCATATTTGGGATTATGCTTTAAATTATCATATTTTGTCTTACCTCAAAAATTTGACTTTTTTCCCTGTGGGCTGTTAGGCTCGCGGGGGCTGAAAATGCTTCATTTTATTGCGTCATTTTTGGCGCGGATTTTTTTGGCGCAAAAATTCATTTCCGTTTCCGGCGTCATACGTGTCGCCGGAAGTTGCGTCATTTTTTGACGTTATTTTGCGCCAAAAATGTCGGCGTTCCGGATGTGGCGTCATTTTTGGCGCCAAAAGCATTTAGGCGCCAAATAATGTGGGCGTCTTATTTGGCGCCAAAAAATATGGGCGTCGCTTTTGTCTCCACATTATTTCAGTCTCATTTTCATTTGCTTCTGGTTGCTAGAAGCTTGATGTTTGGCATTTTTTTCCCATTCCTGAAACTGTCTTATAAGGAATTTGATTTATTTTGCTTTATATGTTGTTTTTTCTCTTACATATTGCAAGATGTCTCACGTTGCATCTGAGCCAGAAGATACTACAGGAAAACCACTGCCTGCTGGATCTACCAAAGCTAAGTGTATCTGCTGTAAACTTTTGGTAGCTATTTCTCCAGCTGTTGTTTGTATTAATTGTCATGACAAACTTGTTAAAGCAGATAATATTTCCTTTAGTGATGTACCATTGCCTGTTGCAGTTCCCTCAACATCTAAGGTGCAGAATGTTCCTGATAACATAAGAGATTTTGTTTCTGAATCCATAAAGAAGGCTTTGTCTGTTATTTCTCCTTCTAGTAAACGTAAAAAGTCTTTTAAATCTTCTCTCTCTACAGATGAATTTTTAAATGAACACCATCATTCTGATTCTTTGGACTCTTCTAGTTCAGAGGATTCTGTCTCAGAGATTGATGCTGATAAATCTTCATATTTATTTAAGATGGAATTTATTCGCTCTTTACTTAAAGAAGTACTAATTGCTTTAGAAATAGAGGATTCTAGTCCTCTTGATACTAATTCTATACGTTTGGATAAGGTTTTTAAAGCTCCTGCGGTTATTCCAGAAGTCTTTCCTGTTCCTAATGCTATTTCTGCAGTAATTGCTAAGGAATGGGATAAATTGGGTAATTCATTTACTCCTTCTAAACGTTTTAAGCAATTATATCCTGTTCCGCCTGACAGGTTAGAATTTTGGGACAAAATCCCTAAAGTTGATGGGGCTATTTCTACCCTTGCTAAACGTACTACCATTCCTACGTCAGATGGTACCTCGTTTAAGGATCCTTTAGATAGAAAAATTGAATCTTTTCTAAGAAAAGCTTATCTATGTTCAGGTAATCTTCTTAGACCTGCTATATCATTGGCTGATGTTGCTGCAGCTTCAACTTTTTGGTTGGAAACTCTAGCGCAACAAGTAACAAATCGTGATTCTCATGATATTATTATTCTTCTCCAGCATGCTAATAATTTCATCTGTGATGCCATTTTTGATATTATTAGAGTTGATGTTAGATTTATGTCTCTGGCTATCTTAGCCAGAAGAGCTTTATGGCTTAAGACTTGGAATGCTGATATGGCTTCTAAATCAACTCTACTTTCCATTTCTTTCCAGGGAAACAAATTATTTGGTTCTCAGTTGGATTCTATTATTTCAACTGTTACTGGTGGGAAAGGAACTTTTTTTTACCACAGGATAAAAAATCTAAAGGTAAAAACAGGGCTAACAATCGTTTTCGTTCCTTTCGTTTCAACAAAGAACAAAAGCCTGATCCTTCGTCCTCAGGAGCAGTTTCAGTTTGGAAACCATCTCCAGTCTGGAATAAATCCAAGCCTGCTAGAAAGGCAAAGCCTGCTTCTAAGTTCACATGAAGGTACGGCCCTCATTCCAGTTCAGCTGGTAGGGGGCAGGTTACGTTTTTTCAAAGAAATTTGGATCAAATCTGTTCACAATCTTTGGATTCAGAACATTGTTTCAGAAGGGTACAAAATTGGTTTCAAGATGAGACCTCCTGCAAAGAGATTTTTTCTTTCCCATGTCCCAGTAAATCCAGTGAAAGCTCAAGCATTTCTGAATTGTGTTTCAGATCTAGAGTTGGCTGGAGTAATTATGCCAGTTCCAGTTCCGGAACAGGGGATGGGGTTTTATTCAAATCTCTTCATTGTACCAAAGAAGGAGAATTCCTTCAGACCAGTTCTGGATCTAAAATTATTGAATCGTTATGTAAGGATACCAACGTTCAAGATGGTAACTGTAAGGACTATATTGCCTTTTGTTCAGCAAGGGAATTATATGTCCACAATAGATTTACAGGATGCATATCTGCATATTCCGATTCATCCAGATCATTATCAGTTCCTGAGATTCTCTTTTCTAGACAAGCATTACCAATTTGTGGCTCTACCGTTTGGCCTTGCTACAGCTCCAAGAATTTTCACAAAGATTCTCGGTGCCCTTCTGTCTGTAATCAGAGAACAGGGTATTGTGGTATTTCCTTATTTGGACGATATCTTGGTACTTGCTCCGTCTTTACATTTAGCAGAGTCTCATACGAATCGACTTGTGTTGTTTCTTCAAGATCATGGTTGGAGGATCAATTTACCAAAAAGTTCTTTGATTCCTCAAACAAGGGTAACCTTTCTGGGTTTCCAGATAGATTCAGTGTCCATGACTCTGTCTTTAACAGACAAGAGACGTCTAAAATTGATTACAGCTTGTCGAAACCTTCAGTCACAATCATTCCCTTCGGTAGCCTTATGCATGGAAATTCTAGGTCTTATGACTGCTGCATCGGACGCAATCCCCTTTGCTCGTTTTCACATGCGACCTCTTCAGCTCTGTATGCTGAACCAATGGTGCAGGGATTACACGAAGATATCTCAATTAATATCTTTAAAACCGATTGTTCGACACTCTCTAACGTGGTGGACAAATCACCATCGTTTAATTCAGGGGGCTTCTTTTGTTCTTCCGACCTGGACTGTAATTTCAACAGATGCAAGTCTCACAGGTTGGGGAGCTGTGTGGGGATCTCTGACGGCACAAGGAGTTTGGGAATCTCAGGAGGTGAGATTACCAATCAATATTTTGGAACTCCGTGCAATTTTCAGAGCTCTTCAGTTTTGGCCTCTTCTGAAGAGAGAATCGTTCATTTGTTTTCAGACAGACAATGTCACAACTGTGGCATACATCAATCATCAAGGAGGGACTCACAGTCCTCTGGCTATGAAAGAAGTATCTCGAATTTTGGTTTGGGCGGAATCCAGCTCCTGTCTAATCTCTGCGGTTCATATCCCAGGTGTAGACAATTGGGAAGCGGATTATCTCAGTCGCCAAACGTTGCATCCGGGCGAATGGTCTCTTCACCCAGAGGTATTTCTTCAGATTGTTCAATTGTGGGGGCTCCCAGAGATAGATCTGATGGCCTCTCATCTAAACAAGAAACTTCCCAGGTATCTGTCCAGATCCCGGGATCCTCAGGCGGAGGCAGTGGATGCATTATCACTTCCTTGGAAGTATCATCCTGCCTATATCTTTCCGCCTCTAGTTCTTCTTCCAAGAGTAATCTCCAAGATTCTGAGGGAATGCTCGTTTGTTCTGCTAATAGCTCCGGCATGGCCTCACAGGTTTTGGTATGCGGATCTTGTCCGGATGGCATCTTGCCAGCCATGGACTCTTCCGTTAAGACCAGACCTTCTGTCACAAGGTCCTTTTTTCCATCCGGATCTGAAATCCTTAAATTTAAAGGTATGGAGATTGAACGCTTGATTCTTGGTCATAGAGGTTTCTCTGACTCCGTGATTAATACTATGTTACAGGCTCGTAAATCTGTATCTCGAGAGATATATTATAGAGTCTGGAAGACTTATATTTCATGGTGTCTTTCTCATCATTTTTCTTGGCATTCTTTTAGAATACCGAGAATTTTACAATTTCTTCAGGATGGTTTGGATAAGGGTTTGTCCGCAAGTTCTTTGAAAGGACAAATCTCTGCTCTTTCTGTTCTTTTTCACAGAAAGATTGCTATTCTTCCTGATATTCATTGTTTTGTACAAGCTTTGGTACGTATAAAACCTGTCATTAAGTCAATTTCTCCTCCTTGGAGTTTGAATTTGGTTCTGGGAGCTCTTCAAGCTCCTCCGTTTGAACCTATGCATTCATTGGACATTAAATTACTTTCTTGGAAAGTTTTGTTCCTTTTGGCCATCTCTTCTGCTAGAAGAGTTTCTGAATTATCTGCTCTTTCGTGTGAGTCTCCTTTTCTGATTTTTCATCAGGATAAGGCGGTGTTGCGAACTTCTTTTGAATTTTTACCTAAAGTTGTGAATTCCAACAACATTAGTAGAGAAATTGTGGTTCCTTCATTATGTCCTAATCCTAAGAATTCTAAGGAGAAATCATTGCATTCTTTGGATGTTGTTAGAGCTTTGAAATATTATGTTGAAGCTACGAAATCTTTCCGTAAGACTTCTAGTCTATTTGTTATCTTTTCCGGTTCTAGGAAAGGCCAGAAAGCTTCTGCCATTTCTTTGGCATCTTGGTTGAAATCTTTAATTCATCTTGCCTATGTTGAGTCGGGTAAAACTCCGCCTCAAAGAATTACAGCTCATTCTACTAGGTCAGTATCTACTTCCTGGGCGTTTAGGAATGAAGCTTCGGTTGACCAGATCTGCAAAGCAGCAACTTGGTCTTCTTTGCATACTTTTACTAAATTCTACCATTTTGATGTATTTTCTTCTTCTGAAGCAGTTTTTGGTAGAAAAGTTCTTCAGGCAGCGGTTTCAGTTTGAATCTTCTGCTTATGTTTTTTGTTAAACTTTATTTTGGGTGTGGATTATTTTCAGCAGGAATTGGCTGTCTTTATTTTATCCCTCCCTCTCTAGTGACTCTTGTGTGGAAAGATCCACATCTTGGGTAGTCATTATCCCATACGTCACTAGCTCATGGACTCTTGTTAATTACATGAAAGAAAACATAATTTATGTAAGAACTTACCTGATAAATTCATTTCTTTCATATTAACAAGAGTCCATGAGGCCCACCCTTTTTTGTGGTGGTTATGATTTTTTTGTATAAAGCACAATTATTCCAATTCCTTATTTTATATGCTTCGCACTTTTTCTTATCACCCCACTTCTTGGCTATTCGTTAAACTGATTTGTGGGTGTGGTGAGGGGTGTATTTATAGGCATTTTAAGGTTTGGGAAACTTTGCCCCTCCTGGTAGGAATGTATATCCCATACGTCACTAGCTCATGGACTCTTGTTAATATGAAAGAAATGAATTTATCAGGTAAGTTCTTACATAAATTATGTTTTTTTTTTATGACTGCGTTTTTCCCCCCTGGGAACTCAGCCCAGGAACTCAAGAGGCAGCCAGCAAGTTGCAACAATCTGATTGATTGGAGTGCGGAGTTGTAGGCGGGGTTGTGGGTGGGGGGACAGGGTGCCCCATTTTTGTTGTCCTACCTTGGGCCCCGCAATGGCTAGGGTGGGCCCTGAGCTTAGGATGATTTTGAGCCCGCCATAAGCAAATCAAAATAGATTCTAACACAATTTACACATTGCAAACCTCATGAATTACTTTTCATAAATTATTTAAATAAATAAAAAAATCTGAAATAATTTAAATGAATTAAACTGTGTTTATATCAAATGATGTAACATATATAAGGTTAGATTACATGTGGCGCGCTAATTAGCACTCCTGTTCAAGAGTAAACATTGCTAGAAGTTATCTTTTTGCGAGCGCATTTTAGCGCGCGTATAACAAGTTGAAAGTAAAACTTTTGCGTGCAAACAAAACCTGAATCACGCTAACTTCAGGACTTTGGATCTTGTGACCCCATCCACTTCAATGGAGAGAGCAGAAGAAAAAACCTAACACTTTTCACTTGCATGCTAACCCGACAGGAGTTATTCATTTTTCACATTCCAATGTTCTTCACATACAGGAACATTTTATTTTTATTTTGAATAGATATTTCTATATTTATCCATATATACTTATACCTTTATATCCATTCCTATAGATATCTAGATATAGATATATATTTTACATTAACATTATCATATATATAAAGAAACATATATATATATATATATATATATATATAATATAAATAAAAAGAGAGAAGAAGAAGCAGTTTCTTTTTGCTCAACATGTGCCTTTCACAGAGAACTTTCCTGTAGCATATCAGTCTGATACTGACTTAACAGTACAGTCCAGCCCCGAAATATCAGTCAATTCCTCTCTGAACAATAGAAACGGCAAAACCCCAGATGTATGTTTCGGCCTACTGTGGACCTCGTCAGTGAGGTGCAGCCATATCCCTATAGGCACACTGAGCAACGGGTCCATGTCTGGATTCCCGCATCACGCTTAGAAAGACTTCCCTAAGACTCATAATTTGCATAAATAAAAAAAGAGAAGCGATCAACCTGGGAACGCACAATTGCATAATAGCTGGTTCTATGGCTAGTTACCACCCAAGAAGCAGCCTCTTTTTTGCTCAACATGTGCCTTTCACAAAGAAGAACTTTCCTGAAGCATACCAGTATGATCCTGACTTAACAGTACAGTCCAGCTCTGAAATACCAAGCAATCCCTCTCTAAACGAGAGAAATGGCAAAATCCCAGACAAGTTTCAGCCTAGTGTGGGCTCGTCAGTGAGGTGCAATCATATCCCTCTAGGCACACTGACCAACGGGTCCATGTCTGGATTCCCACATCACACTTAGGGAGACTTCCCTAAGAGTCATAATTTACATAAAAAAAAAGAGAGAAGTGCTCAACCTGGGAACGAACAATAGCATAATAGCTTGTACTATGGCTAGTTACCACCCAAGAAGCAGCCTCTTTTTGCTCAACATGTGCCTTTCACAGAGAAGAACTTTCCTGTAGCATATCAGTTAGATCCTTACTTAAGCGTACAGCCCAACCCCAAAATAACAGGCAATCCCTCTGTGAGCGAGAAAAACATCAAAACCCCAGATGTACGTTTCGTAATTCTTTTATTAGAAAAATAATCATATATGCATATCTACAAAATAAAATCATAATAACAAATGCAAACAAAATATCTCTTGTTACAAAACTGAAATATTGACCCAAATTTTTGTCATCAGAATAAAAAAACAAAATGCAAACATTAAACTTAAATAATCACACAAAATAAAATTAAACATATTTCAAATACAGACAAAAACAAACTGGAGGAAAAAACAAACAAAAAAACAACAACAAAAAACAAACAAAAAAAACCTAAATAATCCAATCCTTCCACTTCTTTGTCTTCCAGATGCCTTCAGAATTCATATCGCCTCCTATCAAAAGAAAAATACAAAAACAACTTCCCACGGATCATACCCACACAATTACCTACAGTAACTACCTCTCCCTTAAAAATCAATATTACGCACATCCCACAACACCTACTTCACACAACATGCCAACAACCATATCAATCTTGCTTTCTCCTTTTCCACACCACTTTCACACAAACCATACATCATCATATTAAAAGTAAAAAATTGCACTCCAGTCAAACCCTTAATCATCCTTTTCAAACTTCTCCAAACATCCCTAGCATACTCACAATTCCAAAACAAATGAATAACACTCTTGCTTTGAAAACAACCATCTCTAGGACACACTTCTGAAGCCACTAAACGACGCATTCTCTGAAAATCCCTTGTTGGCCAACACTTATGCACACTCATCCAACTAATATCTTTCTGCCTATTCATCAAATACTTATTACACACATTTTTCCATACCAACACACATTCATTCTCATTCAAACACCCAATCAACTCAAGATCTTCCTTCTTCTCCAACATTTTCAACACCATTCTGTTTGCACACCACATCTCCCTATTAACATTCTCCAAACCATATTTTTTAATCCAACATTCCACCCTTACATAAAACCACGGAACAGCAAAACATACCGGTTTCTTTCTATCAATCTCAAATAAACCATATCGTCTTAAAACATTTCCACAAGCATACTTTACCATACAACCAGCCATGCTATCCTTACCACTCAGAACCACACACCTACTAACATATTTCACAGCCAAAAATCTCTCCACATTTGGAAAACCCTTACCACCAACATTCTTACTCTTAACAACAACATCTCTTTTCAAACGCTCCATACCAGAACTCCAGAAAAAAGAAAACAACACTCTCAAAATTCTCCGAAAAATTCTCTCAGGTAGCGGAAAAACTAACGCCAAATATAACATAATAGGGATCAAAACTGATTTAATAACTAACATTTTTCCTTCCAAAGTCCTTAAAGACCAAAACTGAAGTTTTCTACTCACTTTATCAAAAACATTCTCCCAACTTTCCAAGCCTTTCAAATCCAAATCAAATTTCACACCCAATGCCTCAATTGCACCTTCAGTCACAGGCCATCCACAGGAATCAATCTCCCTATCATTACCAAAAACTTTAACTTTACACTTATTCCAATTAACTCTGAAACCACTTGCCATACAAAAACATTCAACTAAAGTTTTCACCCTCCTCAAACCAGCCTGAGTCTCACATACCACACTCACATCATCCATATACCCAATCACTTTTAAACACCTTCCATTACTACCAGGAACACTCACACCTCTAACTAATTTATCCTTCCTCAAACTAGTTAATAATGGCTCAATGACACATACAAATAACACAGGAGACAAAGGACATCCTTGACGCACTCCAGATTTAACACAAAATTCCTCAGTCAAAAAACCATTAACCTGGACTTGACTCACAATATCACTATACAAACATTTAAACCATCCAATAATCTTACCAGAAAAACCTAAACGTTCTAAAACATGAAATATAAAATCATGCACTACCCTATCATACGCTTTTTCAAAATCCACAATAGCAACAGACCTCATCCTCTCCCTCACATACCACAGTACATCACGTAGTAACAACAAACTTTCAGAAATCTGACACCCAGGAACAGCACACACTTGCTCTTCACCCACAACCTTACCAATCACTCCACGCATTTTATTTGCCAACACCTTTGCAATAACCTTATAGTCAACATTCAACAACGTAATCGGCCACCAATTCCTCAAATCTCTCTTATCACCCTTTTTAAATAACAAAACAATCAAACCTTTCCTCATTGAAACAGGCAAAACATTCATTCTAAAAGCAAACTTACAAACATCCAACATATCAACCCCAATCAAATTCCAAAAACAAGTATAAAATTCAACAGGCAAACCATCACAACCAGGTACCTTCCCATTCTTAAAACTCCTAACAACCTCTGCAATCTCATCCAAACTTAGATCCCTTTCTAAAAAATCATTATCATATTTTTCCAACTTAACCTCAATGTTTTCCAACAACTCATTTTCCAATAAAACATCTCTTGTTTTTTCTTTATACAACTCACTGTAAAACTCATGAACTTCACGCAAAACACCATCCGTACCATTAACTTCACACTCAACATTATCAAAAACACTAACAAAACCAGTCTTTCCTTCAAAAGCTTTCTTAAAAAAATATTTACTACAAGACTCATCCTTTTCCATTTTCTCCAATCTTGCCATAAAAACAATTTTCTTTCCTTTTTCATGCATACACTTTTTAATTATCTTTCTTGCTTCAGCAATTTCCTCATGCACATCAATACCACAATTTCTCAATTCATACAAATACAACAACCTCAGATACCATTTATCATACAACTCCCTTTCCATTCTAGCTTTCTCACAGCCTTTCTTAATAAAAAACCTCTTTATTTCCACCTTCAACCATTCCCACCACATAAGCACATTACTAAAATCACATTTTCTTTCACGCCACCTTTCATACATCCAAACAAACTGACGCTTAAACTTCTCATCTTCTAACAAATCCACATTCAGTTTCCAAACACCCTTACCATACTTGATCTTCAAATCACAATTCACCTTACACATCAAAAGGGCATGATCCGTAAAGGGCATCCGCTTTAAAGAAAAATCATCAACACATAAAAATTTTGATAAAAAACAAAAATCAATTCGAGATTTTATCCCACCACTATCACTAAAGAAAGTAAAACCCTCCCCTGAAAAAGAAACGGACCCGAAGGCATCCTTAAAACTGAAAGATTTAAGCAAATCAAGTAAAAACTTCCCTGAGCTATCCACCCTACAATCACTCCCACCCTCTCTGTCCCCATTCTTAATAATACAATTAAAATCCCAAACCAAAAAAGTTGGCTCTCGACCTGGCAGAAAAAACTTTAAAGTTTCAAAATTAAGCAAACGTTCTACCCTATTTGGAGAAACATATACATTAAACAAACGAAAAACAGTCCCACAAAAACTAAAACTAACCAAAAGTACCCGACCTGGGACAATATGAACTACATTAAGGATAGAAAAACTAAACCCCTTAAACAAAACTCCCACCCCCCCATTCCTATCAGAAGAACAAGACCATACTTTAGGACCATATTCCCAGTCAGCACATTTAGGATGTTCAGAGAGACCACATTCCTGCAAACAAAAAATATTAGCAGAACATACAGATAATAATTTAAAAATTGCAGCTCTCCTTGCTATAGTTATCATACACCTGACATTAAGGGAAGAAATGGTCAGAAACATCACAAAAATAAATTAAAGAAAAACAAAAAAAAAATAACATCAGGCCTTCTTCTTTCCTTTTTTTTTCTTAGGACTCAAAGGAGATTCTTTAAATCCCATCCATCAGAATCTGCATCTATTTTTTGCTTGGAAGCAGATTTTTTCCCTTCAGTGTCCATATCCTCCTCAGAACTAGAGGACACAACAGCAGACCAATCAATGTTCTCCCCTTCACCAAGAACAACATCAGGAGCAGCATCACAAGATGACTCAGTGAAGGAAAAATTCTCTGCCCCAGGAACAGCAACAGTATCATCCACAGAATGGGGCAACAGGGCTTCAAGAACATGTGAAGCAGCTATCAAATTAGATGTAGCAAGATCCACCTCCTGAAGATGAGATTGGGCTTCCTCTACCTTCTCAACCACAGGAACCACCACAGGAACATCAGACACCTCTCCGACAGGGACCCCAACTGCAGATTTCTTACACAAAAGAGGTAATATAGAGTTCAATGCCTCATCAGAGACCTCCTCCTCATTCACAGATGGCTCAACTGCAACTGAAGATGTTTTTTTTGCAACATCAGCATAGGAAGGCTTCACTCTATCAAGCCCCTGAAACATCATCAAAGGACACATCCTGCACAGATGACTTGAAGAACCACACAGGTCACAGGTTCAGCATTTACTACAGCGGGCAACAAGATGATCCTCCTCACCGCAATTTCGACATCTGGCACCTGGGCAATTTTCAGCAATGTGACCAAACAGGTTGCAACTACGGAAAAAAAGAGGCATGTCATCATAGTATAGGAAACCTCTATTTCCACCATTGGCAAAAGTCTGTGGAGGGTGTTTCTTTCCACCAATACCTAATTCATCTGGCACAAACCGCACCCAGAACCTGCGCTTTTATATTGAAAGTCCCAAACTGATTCTTCAGCTTGCTACCTCCTTGAACATCATCAAAGTAGCGACAAAGAAACAGACGAATTTACACATCAGTGACCCAAGGGTTGTACATATGTACTGTCACCGGGATTCTTCTCTCCCTCTGCACACAGGCAACAAATTTCATGCCAACCAACTCTGGAGCAGCAGCCATATCAATAGTCCGTTGATAGCAGGTCTGTAAATAATGCTCATCGGTGAAAGCCACATCAAAAATCCCTCTTGAAGGGAATGACTGAACACAATCTTGGCATCTTCAAAACACCCTCCAAAACCACCTGCTGGACATGAGCTAAACCAATCTTCTCTCGAAAGTCCTCAGAAATCAACACCCGAAGTGTATGGGGAACATTTGGCACATTGGTAGCCATATTTACCCTATTGCCTCTTTAGGCTGGATTTCAGAGCGCCCCCCCAAAAGCAGCATGTGGCTGAAGTCCAGGGACGATGCCACAAGGCCAAGGGGACGGCCCTACTACCCAGTTGCTCTACGCCTAAGGAGTAGCCACCCCCCCAATAGCAGCAGGAGCCCAGACCCCAAAGGGAAAGGACCCCAGGCCGAAGGAGCAGGTCTCCAGGCAGCAAACCAATACAAGACCAAGCACAGAAAACTGCACTTGATCCAAGCCAAAAGCCTGAGAAGCAACCTCAGCTGATCATTTCGGCCTATTGTGGGCCTTGTCAGTGAGGTCTAGCCATATCCCTCTAGGCACACTGAGCAACGGCTCAACG
Organism: Bombina bombina; assembly: GCF_027579735.1. Taxonomy (NCBI): domain Eukaryota; kingdom Metazoa; phylum Chordata; class Amphibia; order Anura; family Bombinatoridae; genus Bombina; species Bombina bombina. Next base: position 240,243,149 of record NC_069501.1, on the reverse strand, counting down.
TCTTGATTCCTAAGAGTTCCCTCTTCCCTAAGAGTCATAATTTGCCTGTTATTTTGGGGCTGGACTGTACTGTTAAAGGGACAGTCAAGTATAAATTAAACTTTCATTATTCAGGTAGGACTTTTAATTTTAATTGACTTTCCAATTTACTTTTATCATCAAATTTACTTTTTTCTCTTGGTATTCTTAGTTTTTAAACTAAACATAGGTAGGCTCATATGCTAATTTCTAAGCCTTTGAGGGCTGCCTCTTATCACATGCTTTTTAAATCTCTTTTCAACACAAAGAGACAGAAAGTACACGTGGGCTATATAGATAACACTGTGTTCAGGCACAGAAAAATATTTAAGATCTAGCACAATACAATGCTAAATTTAAGACAATAGATAGTAAACAGTCACAGTCATGTGATCAGGGGGCTGGAAGAAGGTTCCTAGATACAAGGTAATCACAGAGGTAAAAAGTACATTAATATAACTGTGTTGGTTATGCAAAACTGGGGAATGAGTAATAAAGGGATTATCTATCTTTTAAAACAATAACAATTCTATGGTTGACTGTCCCTTTAAGTCAGGATCAGACTGATATGTTCCCTGGTTGAGCGCTTCTCTCTTTTTATTTATATACATATAAAAGTCACAGTTATAAAAAATATAAATCCAGCAACAGGCACACACTCATTGGAACTTTTAAAATGTGCTCTATTGTGCACAAAAATAAAAAATAGATGTGACGTTTCGGGGATCTCACCCCTTCATCAGACACTAAATATAGTTATAGATATATATTTTACAAAAAATACATAAGAAATATATAGAAATATATATTTAAAAATAGAATATTTTCCTCTATGTTAAGAACATTGAAAGGTAAAATATTCATAACTACCTTTGGGTTAGCGCTATAGGTTTAACTCCTGTTGGGTTAGCGATAAGTGTTAGATTTTTTTCCAGTTTGTGTTCTCCATTGAATCCTATGGGGAGAAGAAGTTAGGTCGGTTGTGCTATTCAAACTCCTGAAGTAAGCGCGCATCAGCATTCATTTGCGCAGACGTTTTACTTTAAACTTGTAATACTCGCGCTAGCCTGTGAAAGTTAAAAGTTTACTTCTAGATGTGTTTGAGCGCAAGTGAACTTGTAATCTGGTCCTATGTATTTTAAGTAAGTTCTTCATTTCAATATTTTTTTTTACACTTTGTAAAACATGTTTTTAAAAGAAGACTGCTTTTTTTATCATTGTATTTCTTTAGCTGCTGCAAGTTCACTCTGTACTGAATGTGTTTAGTTCTAATATTGTGATCGCACTGTACCAAAAGTGTTTTATTTTAATATCACCTTTGGTGCAGTGCGTCCGTAATATTAGAAGTAAACAAAAGTAAGTTCAGACTGTACTGAATAGGTTTACTAGCTAAGGAGGCCTTTGTGTATATAGAGATAAGGTAAGGAAGTCTGCTGTGCATACAGGCTCAGTCCATTTGAAAGGGCATGTTATCAAAAACCTCAACAAAAAAATAATAATAACAGTACAGTGTAATTAAGCATTTGTGCAGGTAATCCCAGGCACTTGTTTCTGTTCAAAGGTGTTGTTGACACTGATAGCATGTATCAGAAAAGTAGCACTTACAATAATCAAATTAATATTTGTTCAAGAAGTTTTGTATACAGGTAGCCCTCAGTTTACGCCAGGGTTAGGTTCCAGAAGGAATGGTTGTAAATCAAAACCATTGTAAATTGAAACCCAGTTTATAATGTAAGTCAATGGGAAAAGAGGGAGTTAGGTTCCAGGCCCCTCTCAAAATTGTCATAAGTAACACCTAATACATTATTTTTAAAGCTTTGAAATGAAGACTTTAAATGCTAAACAGCATTATAAACCTAATAAAATAACCACACAACACAGAATATATAATTAAACTAAGTTAAATGAACAAAAACATTTGCTAAACAGCATTATAAACCTAATAAAATAATCACACAACACAGAATATATAATTAAACTAAGTTAAATGAACAAAAACATTTGCTAAATAGCATTATAAACCTAATAAAAAAATACACAACACAGACTTCACTTGCATTTTTCTGCAAACAGTTCTTTCTATGCATTCCAATCTGGACTGATTTACAGACAGGAAGATCTTGTTCCTTTGAAATCTGCTCGATAGCTCAGGTCTGGTTAAACTGCTTAATTTCAGCTTGCTTGGCTTTGCTTCAACACAAGCGGACAGCTCCACCTACTGGCTATTTTAATAAATGCACTACTTCTCAATGCTTTTCAATAGCAGTCACATGACTGGAAAAAAAGGTTGTTATTCTGAAACGGTGTAAATTGAACCGTTGTAAACCGAGGGTCACGTGTATTTGTTTTATCTTTAAAGAAAACTAAATGAATCTTCCGTGTACACTTTTGGGCTGTACAGCTGAATTCCAAAGTAACCTGAATTATTGTTCCTTAACTCCAGTCCTCAAATACCCCTAACAGGCCAGATTTTCATATCTTAACTAGAGCACAGGAAAATAATCAGCAGACAGGTGAGAGCAGGGTAGTAACTGTGATTACTGATCATCAGATTAATCCTCCGGCGGCCTGTTAGGGGTACTTGAGAACTGGAGTTGGGAAATACTTATCTAAATGGTTAAAACAGGCAAAAATAAAATCCCATATTTTATTAGAGCACTTTATTTATTTTATTTCCATTTTTCTAAATTTGTTTAACCCCCTACAAAGGTTAAACAAATTTTAAACAAGTTTGGCCAATTCCAATACACCTACATTGTTCCAGTGTTATTAGTGTTGCAAGAATCTTTAATTACTCATAAGATTCTTGCAACAATAATAATACTTTAGCAGTGTGGGTGTTTTGTGATGAAAACATAGCATGTGATGAAAATTAGACCCCTGTACTAATAGTTTTAGCTCTAACATATACTAATTTGCTTGTGACATTAACTGAGAGTGAAGAAACCATAATTCCACATCATTATAACACATATGGTTTCAGCGATCAGTACTTAAACTTACCTTTAACAATAATTATTGCTTTTTTCTTCTATTACAAATTGGTTACTAATCCATTCATAATCACACAGCTCCACTTATATGGACAGATGTCTACATACAGTACCTAATAATATTTCTGGAGGCTATCATGAACAGGAAGGTGAGGGGGACTGGTGGGCAGTGTCCCACTGGTGTTTGGTGTGCAAAGACATGTCAGGGTGGGGCATGGGTGTGTTGTGAGTGGGTATGTCATGAGTGTAGTTGGGTGGAGCTGAGCATGTTGTTAGAGGGGCTAGATTTCCCAACATGTGACAATCCAATTATATCTAAGATAGTTAAGAGATATGCTTCTAAATCACTGATAATGTTCATTGTATTATTCCAGGTGTGCCCAAAATGTAGCTTGTGATCTACCAGAAGATCTATATGTGCTAGCCAGTAAATCACAAGGTGGTGCGATTGTCTATTTACCTAATGCAGTAAAGATAATATGGACTCAGCTTTACTAAACTTTATAAATCAGTTTTGTTTTATACCTCGGCAGCTGCTGGAGGTTTCTTTACTGTGGCTACATAATCTTGTGAGAGTATTAATTTTGTTCATGAACGTTCCTTACTGTCTGATTCCTTCAGTACTAACTCTGACCTTTACAGTGACTCCTCTTTGGGTTTAGAGGGTAAGGGACAAAACAGGATGTTTTGTATGATTAAAAAGTTGGTAATTGGTCAGGGGGCTAAGAATCGGCAGTCAGGTGGACTTGGCGCGCAATCTTATTCACAATCTTCTCCAAAACCCAAAGTAGTAAGTTGCAGTACAGGGAGATTCCTACCCTTGTCTCATCCATTCGCTTCATGCCCACTTAAATCTATGAATTGTAAGGAAAATACAGAAAGGGGTGATATGTTAATGTTTTCGAGCTGTCGGTTGAAGCTCACAAGCAATGGGAAAGAAGCTCTGATTGTACTGGCCCTTAAAGAATTAAGAGGCCGGACACATTCAATGAATGGCTCAGTTGGTTAGCATCCTGTCATTTCGATAAATATCCCAACCAGGTGCATGCCATTTTAAAGTATATGGATACATCCATTGGATACATAGGCATTTCCGGTAATGGCATGGTGTGAATACGATTTAGTATAAAGATGGCCGGGAATCTATTCCTAAATTTTGGGTCTACAGATGGAATTATGTTCCCGCATAGGCCCTGAAAGATCTCCTTCACCCCCCTGCCTCTGTGGGTAGAGAATCAGGTCTTAGATTTTCTAGAAATAAAAGGTAGGGAATGCTGGGCCTTTCAAGATAAGAGATGTGGTAGATGTAGTACGTGTCTTTTTTTACATGTTTGCAAATTTTGCGGAAGCTTCCATCCAGGATGTACTGCAGACAGATTAGCACTTGAGACACCTTCTGCGGCTAAGGGTGCCCACACCATTGAGGGTGGCCGCACTTGAGCCATGACTTAGAAATTACCCAGATCACCGGGCAGCAGGCTGGCTACTGGCTGGGTTTCGGAGGGGGCTGTTATTCCCGTGTCGGTTGCAATCTCAGTGTCTACCACTCACCACTACCTTGAATCAGCCTAACAACACCCTGGAGCTGTGAGGAAAAAACTTACCAAGGAATTGAACTTGGGCAGAATGGTGGGGCCCTTTCCTGAGCCTCCACTTGGTAAGTTTCACTTAATTCAGCATCTCTTACCCTAAAGAGGACTTTGTTAATGATGCTATTGATTGAGTTTGGTTCATTACCAATCTTTTGACAAGGCTTTGGACTTAGTGAGTGGGGCTGGGAGATTTGCTTTATTGGAAAAGCTTGGTATAAAATCAGCTTTTCACTTGTTGCCCCTAAATCTAGTTATTTTCCCCCTTATGGGTTGAAAATTTTAGGGTAGTTATTATGTTGATCACTGTTTGCCTATGGGTTTTGGGATTTTGTGTTCCTTGTTTGGATGCTTTAGCACATTTTTGCAATGGGCCATATCCAAGGCAGTAGGCAGGCATTTCATTGCATGATTTTCTCCTGGTGGGGAAGCTGAGTCAGATGGTTGTATTCGATTGATGACAGAGATGAGGCATTTAATGGCTAATTTTGGGGTCCCCTCAGCAGAAGAAAAAAACCCATGGACCTTGCACAAAGTTAACTTTTTTAGGGATTGAAACTGATACTTTGGAGATGTTGTGTAGGTTTTCCATGGAAACGGCTTAAGGGTTGTTGGATTTGGTTCATGTGGGCAACTCCACAAATATCTGTCTTTGAAAGAGCTTCAGTCTTTGCTAAGAATGTTAAACTTTGCTAGCAAGGTTATTCCTATAGGGAGGGTCTTTAACAGATGACTTGAATGACAGCTATGTGGTAAATTTAGAGTGGCTGACAAAATATTGGTCTCCAAGGACATGGTAGCAGACCTGAACATGTGGGAAACATTACAGGGACACTGTAATATTGATTTTTCTTTGCATAAATGTTTTATAGATGATCCATTTGTATAGCCCATTTGGGAGTGTTTTTGTTAATATGTATAATTTTGCTTATTTTTAAATATTAGTGTGCTGGTTTAGATGTATACTGATGTCTACAGACTCCAGCTTGCTCTTCTTTGTGTAATTAGTCTTTTCATATGTAGGGAAGGGTCTGAGTGTCTGCTGGTCCTGTTTCCCCAGCCCCTTTCACTGGGTGTCCCAGCCTAACCTCATCAACAGTGCCAAACTGGGAGCTTGTAAGTAAGTTTTTATACTGGATTTTTAGATCATTATATGTGCATATTCTTCTTTATAGTAGTGTCTATTACATGCAGTTATATGAAAATTGGTCTATACTTTCCCTTTACATTTCAATGGGGTCCAGTTTTGGCCTTTTAGTCTGGTTTCTAGCCAACGCTGCAAGGGCATCTGAATTTGGCGTATATTTTAATGGAGAATGGCATGTGGGTCCTTGGCCATTAGATTGACAGGCCAAGGGCCTTACCAAGAACCTTATCTTGCTAGAATAATTGACAACTATTGTGGCATTTGAACTTTGGGGCAGAGGTTTAGGAACCAGTCGGTTGTTTTCTGAATGGACAACCTTAGCATGGTCCATGCAATTAACAGTATTTTTGCTGCTTCTCCCCCAGAATTAACTGTTGCGCCATTTTATTTTAAGATGTTTGGAGCTCAAAGTCCAGTTTCAGGCCCAACATGTCCCTGGTGTGAACAATGTTTTAGCAGAAGCTTTTTCACATTTTGACTGGGTGGCATTTAGGAGGTTGGCTCCTAATGCAGCCAGTAGCAGTCTAATTTGTCCAAGATTTTTTGACGTTTGGTGGATCTTTGCTTTTCTTGCTCCCCTATTACGTTCCTTCCTTGCCCCCGCTACATGGCAGACTTTTATAAGAATATGACAGGAATGGGATCAGTTCTACAGTGCTCATAGAGCATATGCAACAGCAGGCTTGCGGATGATGTTATGTAACTGGTTGCTTCACTTGCATACGGAAAGGGTTGCTAAAGGGTGCTAATTATCTTAGAATGGCTGCTCTTTCAATTTTCTAGAGAATTCTACAGATCAAACTAGTTTCTTTTTAACAAGACAGGTAATTAGGGTTTGGGGTCATTCGCAAGACAGGAGCAGCATCATGCAGGAGCCTATTACACTAGACCAGCTTGAGCGGCTGGTAGCAGTGTTGCCTGAGGTATGTTCTTCGCCTTATGAGGCTTCGCTTTTAAACGCGCCTTTGTATTAGCCTTCTCAGGGCATTAAAGTGAGAGTAAAGTCATAATTATGTGATCATAATTTAGACAGAGGATACAATTTTATACAACTTTCCAATTTACTTCTATTATTTAATTTGCTTCATTTTTTTTTATCATTTGCTGAAAAGTTTATCTAGGTAAGTTCAGGAGCAGCAAATAACCTAGGTTCTAGCTGCTGATTGGTGGCTGCATATATTTTCCGATTGTCATTGGTTTACCCATGTGTTCAGTTAGAAACCAGTAGTGCATTGCTGCTCCTTCAACAAATGATACCAAGAGAAAAAATGATAATAGAAGTAAACTGGAATGTGGTTTAAAATTGTATGTTCTACCTAAATCATGAAAGAAAAAAATTGGGTTTCATGTCCCTTTAAGAAATAGAGAATTAGTCTCCCCTCAAAAATGTAGATAAGTAGAGGCATTTAATTGCAACATGTCAGTTTCCCCATTTTCCGTTTTGTTATTTATTTATCCCACGATCGAAGACCGATCAAGAAGGTAACAGTACTTGGCTCGCCTTGCCAGTGCATGAGGGTAGTGGCTGCTGCCTTGTTACAAACTTGCAAGAATGTTTGAGTCATCGGCTGAATACAGTCAGTTTCTTTTGAATGCAAATGGCTCTTTACTTTCCAATTTTGTAGAGTTTTAATGCTCTCGGGCAATTGTGCTGGTATGGATTCTGCAACAATTGTGTTGCATTCCTTTAGACTTTGTGCTGCTAATAGCGCCACGCTTCAAGGTATGTCCAGGAGCAGTATTTACTGGATTGGGTGCTGGCATTCCAACAGGTACAAGTTATATGTTCGCCCATTGGGTGATAGTCAAGCTTAGAATATGTTGTTTTTCCATTGTCAGTTAGTTGATGGCCAGGTTGTTTTTCTTTTTTTTTCTCCCATCCTTACACAGTTTTTTGTTTTCCAGGATCACAGCTTCTCAGCATGCAGCCTCCAGGATCTGGATTTTTGGACTCTTTGTCTCTTCCTCTCCCTGGGGGTCCGAATCTAGGTTTTCCCTTAGCTAAAGTATCTGTAAGATGGCTAGGGTACAGAGGTAAGGGTTGGCACCAGATGCCTGGTGTTTTGCAGGAAGCTCATAGGCGCTGAGGCTAACCTCAAATCTTAGTGTTTCATGTGGGTGGCAACAAATTAGGCACTATATAAGCCCTTGAATTAACTAAAATCATTCATTCTGATATTTGATGGATACGAGCTTGGCTTCCAGAGGTGGTCTTAGGTTTGTCCAATGCTATAGCTAGTGCAGCTTACAGAGTCAAGAAAAAGCTGAACAGGGATGTGGGCAGGACTGTCACTATTTTGCGGGTCTTTGTGGTATGGCAGAATGTCATTGCAGCCGACAAGCGGGAGCTTTATAGACCTGATAGTATTCATTTATCTGACATAGGGCTAGATAATTTCTTAGGAATACTCAGAGAGCTCTTGTTCCCTTCCTGTAAGTCAGATGAAGGATGGTTGGTGGCAAGAATATCATAGAGATGCTTACTCTTGTGACGGGAGAATGCGGCTTTGGGCGACTGGAGAGGGAGAACGGGGGGAGTGATGGCCAGAGAGGGGTGGATGCTTCAGGTGTTGGAAGGCCAGATTATCTCACAAACCCCTCAGTATCATTTCCTTAGAGCAGAGTGTAGTCTGCAGAAGGTTTGATGGAGCCACTGACCTCTGCAGTTCTGGGTAGATTAGTGCTCAATTTTTATGCTGTCTTTAGTGTTATAGCTCCTCTTGGTTTAAATAAAGTTAATTTAAATTTAATTTAATTCCTTAGGTGTTTTATATAAGTAATTTGAAGTTCAGCAAATAATTAGCAGCTTAGTACTGTCCAGAAGTTGTACATTTACAGGTAGATCACACAGACAAAATTAATAAATAGATTTCCCCTTCATAAATCTGAGCACCCCTATATTAAATGTTTAATACACCCAGGGATATGGAAAATAGTACAAGCAAATATTCCCACAGCTGAATTTTACAGAAACAAAAATGTCAATCTGTTTTTGACTTGTATTGTTTTGTTTTTTTCCCAACATTGAAAAGTTGACAATTGGTAAGCGTTAGCTTTTAATTTAATATGTATATTTGATCTTACATGAACCTTCATCAAATCATTGGAGAAAACAATTTAGTGGTATAAAATGTATCAGTTGAAAGGCAATCTGTGTCCATTTTCTTGAATTTCTTAAAAAAAAGAGAAATCTTTCCAAACTTCCATGTCACACTTCTCTCCTCACTCGTATCTAACTTTGTCCAAAAATAAATTTACTGTCACATCCTTTTTTCTGCAGCAGGGCTGGATTGGCCTGCTGGGACACCGGTAATGTCCTGGTGGGCTGCAGCAGGTATCTGTTGCACTTGCTCTGCAGCCTCTCAATCCCTCTGACAGGGAGCCAGCAGCAGAAACGATACATGACGGGAGCGGGTGGGGAAATCCAAAAAAATGAGGAAGCAGTGACAGAATTCTCACAGCCCCTGCGCACTCTGCAAGACATCTGCAGGAGGAAACTATTAGTGGAGCTGTTGAATCAGTAGAATCTGCCCCCAACGAGAGCCTGATCTGTGTTACTGGGGCTGATGGAGCTCTCACTTAACAGTACTTCATATTATCAGGCATGTGTCTACTATATTTTGCTGTCTGGTAAGTGGACTAAACCTTTTCAGGGCAGGAATTCCTGAAGTTTATCTCCCTGCTGCCGGGGCAGTTCAGCACCGGTTCCTGTCTGTGCAGGGCAAGTGTCAGTCACTCCTTCAGCTTCAGACAGGAGCCACAGAAAACCTCACAATTATTACACAAAGTTATTTAGCTATAGAGGTTAAGCCCTACCTCCTCCCCTTCTGCTTTTTCTTGGCTGTACCCCACTGACTGCCAAAGCAGACTGAAATGATAGCCAAGGTACTTAAAATTAGTTAAACAACAAGCACATGAAACACAACACATATACACACCCTACAAAGTAAACATAATCCTTAAAATGTAACCATCTTGAGCAAAATGTATCATGTGCATTCTATAGAGTCGTAAGAATATAGGGGAGCAATACGCTCTCCGTATTCAGCATTGCACCAGCAGCTCACAAGAGCTGCTGGTGCAACGCCGACCCTTGCAGACTCGCGGCCAATTGGCCGCTAGCAGGTAGGTGTCAATCAACCCGACTGTACTCGATCGGTTTGAATTGTGGCGATTCCTTCCTGCTCAGAGCAGGCGGACAGGGTTATAGAGCGGTGGTCTTTAGACCACTGGTTCATAACTGCTGTTTCTGGCGAGTATGAAGACTAGCCAGAAACACAGGCCCACAAGCTTCATACGGAGCTTGATAAATGGGCCTCCATGTCTGCATCTACTATTTAGATTGTAAACTCTCTAGGGAGCAGGGTGCTGTAATCCTACTGCCCAGGCTGTCTTTATTTATTTACTGTGTAGTGCTTAAACAAATCAAACTATTCTAAACTGTAATGTATAATATTAATAATTGTAGAATAAACATTGTGAAGAACAAGAGCTATGACAGCATACCTTACATCAGTGGTGGGCAATTGGTAGCCCATGGGCTACTATACAGCCTGGCAGCTCCCATCCTTGCCTACAGAGCAAGCAACCATCTCCCATTTAGGCTGCCAGAAAATGCACAAAGTCTTCACCCCTTAGGGCACATCATCTGCCTCCCCTTAATCAACTCACATATACACAAATTATTTTTAAATTGTGTGCTGTGAGTGTAAAAGGGTTAAATACTTTTTTTCTAGTTAACTCAAGGGCTGCATATGAAACACTTTAGATTAAAAGGTTTTCCAATTAGTGCTATATACAATTATGTACACAACATTGAAATGTAATGTGTGTGTGTTTATTACAGGGCTTAAAATCACACTGTAACATTCTCTGCTAAGGAAAGTTCATGGTTAACAAATTTTCAAACTTTTTAAAGATAAAAGACAAGGATGCTGATGAAAAGGTAGTGAATGAGATCCTTGTCATAACATGAGTGACAGTTCTGGATTTGCAGTGTGGTTCTATTCCCAAATACACTGGGAACCTATCCAAAGAATGCTACAGCCTGCACGTGGTTTTATATCTCAACACCCAACCTCCCCCCGCACGTTGTAGACAAAAAGAAACAGGAGCGGTATGGCAGTGAATTAGAAGCATCCTGGGAACAGGTCCCACTCATGGACCTAGTGGGTTCTGGGGTGACGATTACTCAAGGGAATGAGTAATTTGTGCCAAGGAAACAGATTTTGTGGGGTGCACTGAGCATCTGTGTGTGGGGGGTACAATGACGCACCTTTAATTAGCTGGCAATAAAATGTCACCAGAGAAAGGTCCTAATTCAAAGCATGTGTACGCAAGATTATATATCTATATATACTCACGTCTTTTAAAAAACACCTGAGATCACAATTTATTACATGAAAAGCTATTTCTAAAACTACCTAGTAAGAGACATAAATGAAGATTATTATAAAATGAAAACACATTTCTTTGCTTCCCCTGAGCAGAATTACTTTGGACAGTTAGATAGTTGGATTATTTAGTTGATTTACAATATTGATTAACTAGCTGCATGTGGAGTTGTTTTGTTAACGGAATATCTACCACTACACCATGAGTTACCTACTTGCTCCTATTTTAGAGATTACAGGTTTGTTATATGGGGTTTAAATAAACGGGGCTTCATCTAAAAAGATACAGTATATATATATTCTATGTATTGCAGTTTTTCTTTTATACTAAATGTTCATGAAATAAATAAACGTACTTGTTGGTTTTATGATTGTGATGGGTTGTCCCTGTCTACTTATACAGCTGTGGGATTTTTCTGCCAATAAACATGTACCTATAAAGCAGAATCACTTGTGGCTAAATGTACATTTCTTGCTATTTTCAATTTATTTAACCTGTGTTTATTTGCAGCTCTTTCTTAAAGGGAGCATGCAATTTTAAGCAACTTTCTAATTTACTTCTATTTTCAATATTTCTTTGTTCTCTTGCTATCTTTATTTTAAAAGCAGGAATGTAAAGCTTAGGAGCCAGCCCATTTTTGGTTCAGCACCTGGGTAGTGCTTGGTGATTGGTGGCTAAATGTAACCACCAATAAGCAAGCACTATCCAGGGTGCTGAACCTGAAATGGTCCGGCTCCTAAACTTTACATTCCTGCTTTTCAAATAAAATAGCAAGAGAATGAAGAACAATTGATAATAGGAGTAAAGTCAAAAGTTGCTTAAATTTGCATGCTCTATCTGAATCATAAAAGAAAAAAATTGGGTTTAGTATCCCTTTAAGCATGATAGGATATGCTTGCCTTCCACATTTTAACAGACACTTTATTTGTACTGCATTAACAGAAAAGTAAAAACAAATTGTATGCTTATCTGATAAATTAATTTCTTTCATAGAGGTGAGAGTCCACTGGCCATTACTCCTGGGATCTAACTCCTGGCCACTAGGAGGAGGCAAAGATACCCAACATTCCACAAGCTTTTCACTCTCAACATTCTAGTATCCTAGTCTAACGTATAGCTGGGAAAAGGATAAAATTAGAGAAGTAGAAAAGGACAAAGCAGTGTAAATGAGGTGCATACTAAAAAATGCTGCCAATTGGAAAAATATACGAGGGCCGGTCTCGTGGTCTCTCACCACCATGAAAAAAATTAATTTATCAGTTAAGCATACATTTTGTTTTCTTTCATAAGGTGATGAGAGTCCATGAGCCAGGGATGAGAGTAAGCAGGCACCTATTTATCAGCCACTAAGAATAAAGGACTTTCCTGTAAAAAAAAAAAAAACTTTCCAAAGGAAAAATGAGTAAAGAAGACAACATTGCTACTGTACAAGCTATAGAACAGAAGTATTATATAAAAAGGTCCACAGAGTAGAAACTAATCTAGCAGAATGGCCTGTAAAATTCCTAGAAGAAATGCTCCTGGTTCCAGTAAAGCCATACTTAGGCCCTGATATTCAAAACCTCTCTGCTCAGGTGAGTAAAATGATCCTCCAGCTCTGCGAGATCCCTAGTGAAATTTTTTAAAACGCAGATTTTATGTCTCCAAGGGGCGTTCCCTGCATTTCTGTATGTGAAAGAGAGACAAGCCCAGTGCAATATAGCACTGCAGCTCATGGCAGTTCTGCTGCAATTACACTTTCTGCTTCCTATTTTATATCACTTTACACTTCAGATTACATTTTATTACATTTAAACTTTGCACTTTCTATTTTGTATTTTATTTTGTATACAGCAGTGTATTTAGGATTGTGATTTTTCTAATTCTGATTATGCCTTCACAGTTTTTGTGTATCTTTAACAAATTAGGCTCATACTCTGTATATTTATGTCTATCTTTTACAAATCAGATTGCACTTTGCATGTCTTTCATTTAAATTAAAACTGAAAAACTGTCAGCTTAAGTTTCCCTTTACTTTCTATAGGCCAGATAATCAAGCATTCTCCAGTTGGAGAGAGATTATATTGCTGAATTCAAAGGGGCAGAACTCACTGAATTTTCCAAGAAAAGGGGAAGATCCTGGAAATCCAAGAGAGATGAGAGGTGCCTCCTATAGACAGTAATGAAGTTCTCTGGGATACAAAATTTCACATGGGAGAGAGAAGGTAACTGTAGAACCCCTGGGCTGATATAAAGGCTCCTTTTGCATCAATTCCAAATTAAATTGGAATGTTTTCACTACAATTTAACTTGTTTTTGTCTATATTTTAGCATATATTACATTTTTGTTAGTTAAAAGACCAGTAAATACAGTAGATTTTCTTAATCAACAAATGTGTGATAAAAAGACAATGCAACAGCACTTAGGGGCCCATTTATCAAGCTCCGGATGGAGCTTGAGGGCCCGTGTTTCTGGCGAGCCTGCAGGCTCGCCAGAAACACCAGTTATAAAGCAGCGGTCTAAAGACCGCTGCTCCATAACCCTGTCCGCCTGCTCTGAGCAGGCGGACAGACATCGCCACAAATCAACCCGATCGAGTACGATCGGGTTGATTGACAACCCCCTGCTGGCAGCCGATTGGCCGCGAATCTGCAGCGGGCTCTTGTGAGCTGCTGGTGCAATGCTGAAAACAGAGAGTGTATTGCTCTTCGCATTCAGCGAGGTCTGGCGGACCTAATCCGCACTGTCGGATCAGGTCCGCCAGACCTTGTTAAATAGGGGCCTATGTCTGAACATCAAAAGATTAGTAGATTTTTTCTGACAAATTTGTTATCTATTTCTACTCCCCCCTGTATCATGTGACAGCCATCACCCAAACACAAATGCATATGCATACAGTATATTCTGTGAATTCATTCACATGCTCAGTAGTAGCTGATGACTCCAAAAGTGTGAATATAAAAAGACTGTGCACATTTTGTTAATGGAAGTAAATTGGAAAGTTGTTTAAAATTGCATGTTCTATTAAATCTAGACATGTGCGGTTCGATTTGATTCGGAAAATTCGGAAAATTCGGCGATTCGGATCAAACCGAATTTCCGAATTAAAATGTTGCCGAATTTTCCGAATCGATTCGTAAATTTCGGATGGCCATTGAGATTACACTAGTATTATACAGTATGTTAGGTTAACACCTAATATACAGTATAATACTAATCTAATCTCACCTAACACTTACCGAATTGCCGAATTTCCGAACCGAATCGAACCGAATCCAGCCGAATTTCTTCGAATCCGAATGAATCCGAAACTAATCCGAAACGAATCGATTCGAAATTTTCCAAATTCGAATCGATCCGAATCGAACTTCGAAAAATTCCGAATCAATCCGAACCAAATTTTTTCGCCATGCACATGTCTAATTAAATCATGAAGTTAGTTTAATTTTGACTTGAGTGTCCTTTCAAATAAATATATTGTGAATTTTGAGCAAACTTCACCTGCATACAGCTGGCAGGTAAAATCAGTGAGACCAGCTTGTTTAAAATGCTTACAAAATTTCACAAGACTTGTGAGAGCTTCAGACATACCCTAGGAACTCCCCTTTTCAGCCCAGCCCAGGGAACTGCTTTCTGAAAATGTCAGTTTTAGTTTGCAATGCAGCAAACTATTAATGTAAAAACATGTTAAAAATTAAAAAGCAGATCAGGAAGGAAATGGGTTACTGACTTAAAGGGGGGTTAAGGATAAAAATGGTAGTTAAGATTGAGTGTTGTGATGTTCAGATGACACTGTTGCCATGGAAACTACCTCCAAACTGCAAGAGTTGTAGGTTAAAACTATGCTAGATTTTCCTTTACAGTTGCAGTATATATGGACCCAGAAATGTGATTGGCAAGTAAAGAATGTGCCCTAGTCAGGGCCGCCACTAGAAATTTTGGGGCCCCTGACTTTACCATAGATCATTCCCCCCCCACCCCACCCCCACCCCCTTTGACATGTGCAATTTTTGACCAAGTGACTAAAACGTATATATGCACTTTATTCTTAAGTGTAGTCAAACTTGGAAATGTTGTAAAGGTAGTAACACACAAACACAGACACACTCATACACTGAAACACACACTCACACATAAGGATTCACATATAGACACTCTAGCAGACACGCAAAGAAACACACAAACACACTCAGACACAGACACCCAAACAGACACTCAGCACTTGTTTACATTGACCTGACAAGTAATGAGGTAGACTACAGTTTTGTCAAAAAGGATATTTACAAAACAAAATATGGAGTTCTGATTATCTTTTTGTCAAGGAAGATGACAACTAAATGATGACAACAGCGTGCAGTGGATTAAAGGAAGGGCCCTGAACTGCCTAAACAATAGTTTAAAGGTTAAATTGGATTGGTGGCTTCCGGAAAGGTCTCATTAGTCTCAAAGTTAAGGAAACACCGACAGAGACAGCCTCAGAAAACACACAAAGACATACACACACACACACAGAGACAACCACAGAAATCACACAAAGACATACACACACTCTCACAGAGACTCCCACAGAGAAAAAACGGACATACACACACACACACCCTCACAGAGACACCCACAAAAAACACACAGACATAAGCACACACCCTCACAGAGACATCCACAGAAAACACAGACATACATACACACCCCACTCTCACAGAGACATCCACAGAAAACACACAAAGACATACACACCCACCCTCACAGAGGCAACCAGAGAAAATACACAAAGAGATACATAAACACACCCTCACAGAGACACCCATAGAAAAAGCACAAAGAAATATGCACACACCCTCACAGACATTCACAGAAAATGCACAAAGACATACACACCCACCCTCACAGAGAGATCCACAGAACAAAATGCATACACACTCATAGAGACACAAACAAAAGCACAAAGACATAAACACAGACACCCACAGAAACACTCACAGGAGGTAAAATTTCTGCACATTGCATCCCCTAAATCAACAGTGTTTAACATGCATGATAAAAAAAATTGCAGAAATTAAGAGAACTTTTTAAAGAATCATCGGCTAATTTACGAGTCTTGCGTTATGAGTAAAAAAGCAGTGTTAAGCCTCAAAACGCTGCTTTTTTACTACCGCTAGTATTACGAGTCTTGCAGATTTAGGGGCACCGCACACTTTTTTGGCCTTACCGCAAATCAACTTACGCAAATTGCATATAGTCTTTTTTCTATGGGACTTCCATAGCACCGGTATTACAAGCTTGTCCTGGGAGGCCAAAAAGTGAGCGGTACACACTATCCCGTCAAGATTTGTACAGCATTTTAAAGTCAGTAGTTATGAGTTTTACACTACAACACTGTAGCATAAAACTCATAACTAAAGTGCTAAAAAGTACACTAACACCCATAAACTACCTATTAACCCCTAAACAGAGGCCCTCCCGCATCGCAAACGCTATAATAAAAATATTAACCCCTAATCTGCTGCTCCGGACATCGCCGCCACTAGAATAAACATATTAACCCCTAAACCGCCGTACTCCCGCCTCGCAAACACTAGTTAAATATAATTAACCCCTAATCTGCTGTCCCTAACATCGCCGCCACCTATCTACATTTATTAACCCCTAATCTGCCACCACCAACGTTGCCGCCACTATATTATATATATTAACCCCTAAACCTAAGTCTAACCCTAACACCCCCTAACTTAAATATAATTAAAATAAATATAAATACAACCTACAATTATTACCCAACTTATTCCTATTTAAAACTAAATACCTACCTATAAAATAAACCCTAAGCTAGCTACAATATAACTAATAGTTACATTGTAGCTAGTGTAAGGTTTATTTTTATTTTACAGGCAAGTTTGTATTTGTTTTAGCTAGGTTAAATAGTTATTAACTATTTAATAACTACCTAGCTAAAATAAATACAAATTTACCTGCAAAATAAAACCTAACCTAAGTTACACTAACACTACACTACAATTAAATAAATTCCCTAAATTAAATACATTTAGCTAAATTACAAAAACAAACACTAAATTACAGAAAATAAAAAACAAATTACAAGATCTTTAAACTAATTACACCAAATCTAATAGCCCTATCAAAATAAAAAAAAGCCCACCCAAAATAAAAAAAAACCCTAGCCTAAACTACCAATAGTCCTTAAAAGGGCCTTTTGCGGGGCATTGCCCCAAAGAAATCAGCTCTTTTACCTGAAAAAAAATACAAACAACCCCCCCAACAGTAAAACCCACCACCCACACAACTAACCCCCCAAATAAAACCCTAACTAAAAAAACCTAAACTAAAAAAACCTAAACTCCCCATTGCCCTGAAAAGGGCATTTGGATGGGCATTGCCCTTAAAAGGGCATTTAGCTCTATTGCAGCCCAAAGCCCTAACCTAAAAATAAAACCCACCCAATACACCCTTAAAAAATCCTAACACTAACCCCCAAAGATCCACTTACAGTTTTGAAGAGCCGACATCCATCCTCAACGATGCCGGGAGAATTCTTCCTCCAAGCGGCAAGATGTCCTCAATGAAGCCGGCAAAAGTGGTCCTCCAGACGGGCAGAAGTCTTCACCCAGACGGCATCTTCTATCTTCATCCTTCCGACGCAGAGCGGCTTCATCTTCAAGACATCTGCCGCGGAGCATCCTCTTCATTCCACAGCGACTGAAGAATGAAGGTTCCTTTAAGGGACGTCATCCAAGATGGAGTCCCTTGAATTCCGATTGGCTGATAGAATTCTATCAGCCAATCGGAATTAAAGGTGAACAATACTATTGGCTGATGCAATCAGCCAATAGGATTGAGCTTCAATCCTATTGGCTGATCCAATCAGCCAATAGGATTGAGCTCGCATTCTATTGGCTGTTCCAATCAGCCAATAGAATGCAAACTCAATCCTATTGGCTGATTGGATCAGCCAATAGGATTGAAGCTCAATCCTATTGGCTGATTGCATTAGCCAATAGGATTTTTTCAACCTTAATTCCGATTGGCTGATAGAATTCTATCAGCCAATCGGAATCTAAGGGACGCCATCTTGGATGACGTCACTTAAAGGTACCTTCATTCGTCGAGTAGTCATCGTTGGAAGAGGATGCTCCGTGCCAGATGTCTTGAAGATGGAGCCGCTCCGCATCGGAAGGATGAAGATAGAAGATGCCGTTTGGGTGAAGACATCTGCCCGTCTGGAGGACCACTTCTGCTGGCTTCGTTGAGGACATCTTGCCGCTTGGATGAAGACTTCTCCCGGCTTCGTTGAGGATGGATGTCGGTTCTTCAAAACTGTAAGTGGATCTTCGGGGGTTAGTGTTAGGATTTTTTAAGGGTGTATTGGGTGGGTTTTATTTTTAGGTTAGGGCTTTGGGCTGCATTCGAGCTAAATGCCCTTTTAAGGGCAATGCCCATCCGAATGCCCTTTTCAGGGCAATAGGGAGCTTAAGTTTTTTTAGCTAGGGTTTTATTTGGGGGGTCGGTTGTGTGGGTGGTGGGTTTTACTGTTGGGGGATTGTTTGTATTTTTTTGTTTCAGGTAAAAGAGCTGATTTCTTTGGGGCAATGCCCCGCAAAAGGCCCTTTTAAGGGCTATTGGTAGTTTAGTTTAGGCTAGGGTTTTTTTTATTTTGGGTGTTTATTTTCTTTTGATAGGGCTATTAGATTAGGTGTAATTAGTTTAAAGATCTTGTGATTTGTTTTTTATTTTCTGTAATTTAGTGTTTTTTGTTGTTGTAAATTAGCTAATTGTATTGAATTTATTTAATTGTATTTAATTTAGGGAATTTATTTAATTGTAGGGTTAGGTTAGGTGTTAGTGTAAGACAGGTTAGGTTTTATTTTACAGGTCAATTTGTATTTATTTTAGCTAGGTAGTTATTTAATAGTTAACAACTATTTAGAAACTATTCTACCTAGTTAAAATAAATACAAACTTGCCTGTAAAATAAAAATAAACCCTAAGATAGCTACAATGTAACTATAAGTTATATTGTAGCTAGTTTAGGGTTTATTTTACAGGTAAGTATTTAGTTTTAAATAGGAATAATTTAGGTAATGATAGTATGTTTTATTTATATTTATTTTAATTATATTTAAGTTAGGTGGTGTTAGGGTTAGGGTTAGACTTAGATTTAGGGGTTAATAAATTTAATATAGTGGCGGCGACGTTTGTGGCGGCAGATTAGGGGTTAATAAGTGTAGGTAGGTTGTGGCGACATTGTGGCGGGAAATTAGGTGTTAATAAATATAATGTAGGTGTTGGCGATGTTGGGGGCAGCAGATTAGGGATTAATAAGTATAATGCAGGTGTCAGCGATGTCGGGGGCGGCAGATTAGGGGTTAATAAGTGTAAGATTAGGGGTGTTTAGACTCAGGGTTCATTTTAGGGTGTTAGGTGTAAACATAAAATGTGTTTTCCCATAGGAATCAATGGGGCTGCGTTACTGAGCTTTACGCTGCTTTTTGGTAGGTTTTAGACTTTTTCTCATCCGGCTCTCCCCATTGATGTCTATGGGGAAATCATGCACAAGCACGTACAACCAGCTCACCGCTGACATAAGCAGCGCTGGTATTGGAGTGTGGTATGGAGCACAATTTTACTCTATGCTCACTTCTTGCCTTTTAACGCCGGGCTTGTAAAAACCTGTAATAACATCGCTGTAGGTAAGTGAGCGGTGACAATAACGAGCAATTTAGTACCTCACTGCTCATAACGCAAAATTCGTAATCTGGCTGCATATTTGTTAATGTGCAAACAAAAATAATTCTGTGAATTATCTGGGTAGATGGCTAGATGAAGGAAAGAACTTTTGAAAGGTTGACATATGTTTGTCCCCCCCCCATTTTCCCCAACCAAGAGCACCACTTCAAATATGGTGTACAAATGTTCCCATCTGTCAGCTGTACTTATGGATTTTGAAAATGCTGTACTCTATATGGTCTTGGTGGAACCATACGCCGTGGTACTCGGTCTCATACTATTAGATCTGGCTAAATGCAGGATTTAGGCTTGTTTGTATTTCAAAATTAAGTCAGCTGTAGTGTAAACTGAACAGTGTTAAGTTATTAACCTGTCTTATTTCAAACACTGAGCAATCTTAGTCTGAGAGTATAACATTTTATGCAGATGTAAAAATCTTGAATAAAATGCCTCCTTGCATCTGGAAAGTCCTAGGATAAGGGGGCAGTAAACTGGAATGTAATTAAAATATATATATTAATTTAAAAAAAAAACTCATATCTGCCAAAAGGGCACCTACCATTTGTGTATTGAGGAGGAAAGATTTCTACATGGCTTTAAATATAGAATTTCTACAGCATTGTCAAATAATCATAAATACACTGCTGCAAGTGATGATGATGATTTAGATAAACATGTAAATCTTTTAACATCCGGGTGCTGTAATTTCCAGATATCAAATACTTTGAGTGTTTTTTTAAATGTATGTAAAATTCTCATTTCCTTGGCTATTCTATAATCCTTCCCCCTACCCTTTATACTTTTCCTGTCTAATGGGAATCTGGGCATTTAAATTAAAATCTCCAGCTATTATTAAATTAATCTGTGAGTAATTCAGCAACAGTGCCTGCAGTTTCCCCCAGAAGTCCATATCTAGATTATTCGGCCCATAAACATTACATAATGTGTATACCTGCTTTCTATTTTCTATTTGACTAATAAGGTAGCATGCATTTTCGTCTAATTTAACATCCATAATTTTGTAGTCCAGATTTTTACTCGGTAAGATAGCGACTCCTTTTTTCCTTTCGGTACATGGTGTGGCCAGTATTTCTTTTACCCAATTAACTTTTAATTTAATTATTTCCGAAGAAGATAGTCTAACCTCTTGCAGAAATGCAATGTCGGTGTTTAAGTTTTTAAGATGCTTAAGAATTGTCTTTCTTTTAATTGGTAAAACAATTCCCGACATTCCATGATGTAAAATACAATGTATGCTTTAAACATGGAGCCATAGTGTTATTCTAAATATTCATAAATAATATAACCATGGCGATTTCCCCTAGCTATAAAGATACTATTGTTGACCCTGATCATGAAGAGAAGGCTGGAAAAGGGAAAAAAAAAAAAATCTGTTTTTATGGACCCCTGGCCCCACCATACAACTACTACCACACTGAAGTTACAATCCGAAACTGCACAAAGAAATAAAAAACATTGACTAAGTAAGTCCTACCTCCTCTGCAAATGAAAGTGATCTGCTGTGTGACTCAGGCACACACTGTACAAACTTAAGTGCCAAGTCTATCTCACACTGTGCATAGTGGTTTAGTGCACACTTAGAAATCCTCTCAAATGCTTATGCTTTACTCTTTGTAATAACATTTCCCACACTCAATAGCACTCTACTGTAGTACCCTCTTGTGGCTGCCAAAATTAAATATAAATATAAATATATATATATATATATATATATATATATTATTATTATTTTTTTTAAATAGTTTTTCTTGCCTCATGGGGCCCACTAGCCCATTGGGCCCCTGACAGGAGTCACCCCTGTCACCCCCTGATGGCGGCCCTGGCCCTAGTTCTTTTTTTTTTTTTTTTAATGTTTTTATTGAAGATCCATATGGGGTACAGAAAAAAGAAAAAAAAAAAGGAGAGAGGGATGGTGAAACAATGTTTACATACTTGGGGGTTATATATACACATCTTAAACTATCAATATAATAAGTACAACTAAAAGGCAAGTAAATTTTCTTCTGCGTTATAAACCATCCGGTTTAAGACTTGGGGGCCTATTTATCAAAGGTCTTGCGGACCTGATCCGACAGTGCGGATCAGGTCCGCAAGACCTCGCTGAATGCGGGGAGCAATACGCTCTCCGTATTCAGCATTGCACCAGCAGCCTTGCGGCGCGACACTGCACCTGCAGACTCGCAGCCAATCAGCAGCCAGCAGGGGGGTGTCAATCAACCCGATCGTACTCTGAAGACTCGCCAAAAACACGGGCCCACAAGCTCCATTCGGAGCTTGATAAATGGGCCCCAAAGTCAAAGCCCATAATCATTGACATACCATAACCCACTTTTTAAATCAGCCCTTCCTCTACAAATCATAAAACAGTCGATTTCTCCCCGGATGGATACTATTTTCTACAAAAAAGAAAAAAAGGGAGGAAAAAAAAAAAAAAAAAACCTATATAAAAATAAACTTCAGCCTTCTCTTCTTCCCAGCCTAATTTACTTGTGGTAGTTCATTTCTTAATATAGCATTCATAACATAATCTGTGGATCTAAGTGGATAAATATTTTTCTTTTGCAGATCTACTGACTGCGAATATATAAATATTTCCCATTTTTTAAAGAATCTATAAACTTCATTAGTTTTATCTTGTTCTATCATACATTGTTCTACCGTCATTTGTTTAAAAATTTGGTTGTTTACTTCGGCTATAGCGGGCAGTTATTTTTAAATCCAAGTTTTCAGGAGTAAAAACCTGGACACACCAATAGCCAATTCGATAAATTCCTTATTTATAACCTTATTTTCTAGAGGAAATAAAAAAAATACTAGGTCTCAATACATTTTTATCTCTACTTTTAATATCCTAGATAACCAGAAACGTATTTTATTCCAATATTGTCTAACTAATGTACAGCCTCAAAAATAATGCACAATGTCAGCCTCTCTGCTACCACATTTAACGCATTTATCTTGAGTTTTACTATTCCATCTTACCATTGCCGAGGGTGTAAGATATGTTTGATTTAATACATTCCTTTGTGCTTCTCTATAGTTAGTGAAAATAAAAATCTTATTTATTCTGCTAATGCTATTCTGGATATATTCTTCATTACACTCTGTTACTCCCTTCAGATGCCATTTTTTAACAATCAGTTGTAGGTTTAAATTACCCTCATGCCGTGTTGATTCCTTATACCATTTTTTAATGGAGAAATCTTCTATCTTGCATAATTCCAAATTATGAGTAAGTGAAGATCAACCCCAGTCTTTATTCTGAGTTTGTAGTAGTTTATTAACAAGATTTCTTAATTGTAGATAAGCAAATAAATCTTTACTGGGCAGGTCAAATTTGCATCTTAGATCTTCAAATATTTTGATCTGGGATATATCTGTAGTGAAATTAATCATTTGACTAACGTATATCGGACCCTTTCTTTTCCACCTATGGAATACTGCAGATTTTAAAGCCTCGGGAAATGGGGGATAACCAACTATTGTTAAAAAGTTAGACACTGTGTAGTTAACTTTAAGTTTCTTACAATATTGTTGCCATGCTTTTATAATACCGTAATTTGAACTGATACTTTTAATCTCCTTTGGAATATCTTTAATTTGTGTATGCAGTAACGCTTTTAATAAATAAGGTTTCACTATCTCTTCTTTTAATGGTTTAGCTGTATAATATTCCTTATCTATCAGCCATTCAGCCGCTATTTTGACCAGGCATTCTAAGTTATATTTCACAATATCTGGTAATGCAAAACCCCCATGTTCTTTTAAATATAATATTTTAAATGAGATTTTCCTCCTTTTCTTTCCCCAGATAAATTCTGTTATATTTTTATTGAATGATTTAATATCTACTTTCTTTAATAAAATAGGTAAATTCTACAATTTATAGAGTATCTTTGGGAAGATAATTATTTTAATTAATCCGATCTTTCCTGATAACGCTAATGGTAAATGTTTCCAAGCATTGAGCTGATCATATATTTTTTGCAGGATTTCCTTGAAATTCAATTCATACCATAGCTTTGGATTCTTGCTTAGATTAATGCCTAAATACGTAATTTGATCTACAACTTTAAATGGGCTTATCATGATCGAATCCTTATATTTATTTAACCATAACAGTTCTGTTTTATTAACATTAACTTTATATCCCGAAAATGAGCTATATGTTTCTATTATTTCTATTAATTATGGGATATTTTGCTTGCTATTTCTTAAAAAAATCAGTATATCATCCGCATATAATAAAACAATTTCTTCTATATTCTTACATAAGACCCCTTGCAAGACCTGGTGAATTTTGATCGCTAAGGGCTCAATGGATAAGTTAAATAGAAAGGGCGATAGAGGACAACCTTGTCTGGTACCTCTTTCTAATGTTATTTCTGCAGATTCCACACCAAATTCGTAAAGAGTCCCGAGTAGCCAAATTTAGACAAAGATGTAAAAAGATGGTCCCATTGCACAGCATCATAAGCTTTTTCAGCATCTATAGCTATTAAAGCTGCATCATAATTTAATTTATGCAATTTCTCAGATTGATTAGACATTTGTTTAAAATATTCAATAATAATGCACGCTTTCTGAATGTTTACCACAGAACTTCGACCGTTCATGAAACCCACCTGGTTGGGATGGATAATATTGCCTATAATATTTTTAATCTTTCTGCGACTATTGTATCTAAAATCTTATAATCTACGTTAAGTAGATAAATTGGTCTGTATGCATCTGTTCGCTCGGGATCCCTTCCTTTTTTAAAAATCATAATTGTGACTTCTTTAGCGAAATTCCTTGACATTGCACCATTCTCCGTATAGTAATAATTAAAGAATCTGGTCAGATATGGAACAATTTCTTTATTAAATATTTTATAGAATTCGGCTTGAAGATGATCTGGTCCAGGGGCTTTATTTAAGTTAATCTTATTTATTGTTCTCTCTACTTCCTCTTCTGTGATTGGTAGATTATTTTTTTCAATTTCTTTTACTGATAAACTAGCACTGTAAAACTTTCAATATATTTGATAAGAGATCTCATTGATTTCTATCGGATTATGTATAAATGTGTCAGCTACTCTTATTGTAGGTATTGTATTATGTTTTTTCAGACTTCACTAGTCTTGCTAGGTAACTGCCTTTCTTATTCCCAAATTTCATGTAATTTGCCTTCTTTTTAAGATCATCTCTTATAGCTTCTTGTAAATAAAATAGATCTCTCTCTGTTTTCACCTGCATATACTTAGCCCAATTATTCTTTGATGCACACTTAAGATATCTATTGAACATTTTAGTTAATTGGTTGGTAAGTTGTTCCTCTCTCCTCTCTTTTTTTCCTAAATATGGCCATAAAACTTACTTTCTCCAACATTGGTGTGTCCGGTCCACGACGTCATCCTTACTTGTGGGAATATCTCTTCCCCAACAGGAAATGGCAAAGAGTCCCAGCAAAGCTGGCCATATAGTCCCTCCTAGGTTCCGCCCACCCCAGTCATTCTCTTTGCCGTTGCACAGGCAACATCTCCACGGAGATGGTTAAGAGTATGTGATGTTCAATTGCTTTATTTGGGCATTTTATACATGTTTATGCTGGTATTTCACACTTATAATCTTGGGGAACGTTTTTTAACGTCAGGCACTATGTTAGACACCTTCTCCAGTCAGGAAGGGCCTTCCCAGTTGTAGGCTGAGCCTCATTTTCGCGCCATTACTGTGCAGTTGTTTTTGAGAGCAAGACATGCAGATGCATGTGTGAGGACCTGAAGATAGTTGGAAAAGTTCCTAGAAGGCGTCATTTGGTATCGTATTCCCCTCTGGGCTTGGTAGAGTCGCAGCAAAGGCTGTAGCTGGGACTGTAGAGGGGTTAAAGCTGTAACTGGCTCCGGTTTCGTTATTTTAAGGGTTAAAGCTCTGAAAATTGGTGTGCAATACTTTTAATGCTTTAAGACACTGTGGTGAAATTTTGGTAAAATTTGAACAATTCCTTCATATTTTTTCACATATTCAGTAATAAAGCGTGCTCTGTTTAAAATTTAAAGAGACAGTAACGGTTTTGTTTTAAAACGTTTTTTGTGTTTTACTGACAAGTTTAAGCCTGTTTAACATGTCTGTGCCTTCAGATAAGCTATGTTCTATATGTATGAAAGTCAATGTGTATCCCCCTTCTAAATTATGTGATAATTGTGCCAAAGCGTCCAAACAAAGTAAGGACAGTACTGTCACAGATAATGAAGTTGCCCAAGATGATTCATCAGATGAAGGGAGTAGACATGGTTCTACATCATCTCCGTCTGTGTCTACACCAGTTTTGCCCACGCAGGAGGCCCCTAGTACTTCTAGCGCGCCAATGCTTATTACCATGCAACAATTGACGGCTGTAATGGATAACTCCATAGCAAATATTTTATCCAAAATGCCTGCATATCAGAGAAAGCGCGATTGCTCTGTTTTAAACACTGAAGTGCAGGAGGGCGCTGATGATAATTGTTCTGTCATACCCTCACACCAATCTGAAGGGGCCATGAGGGAGGTTTTGTCAGATGGGGAAATTTCAGATTCAGGAAAAATTTCCCAACAGGCTCAACCTGATGTTGTGACATTTAAATTTAAATTAGAACATCTCCGCGCACTGCTTAAAGAGGTGTTATCTACTCTGGATGATTGTGACAACCTGGTCATTCCAGAAAAATTATGCATGATGGACAAGTTCCTAGAGGTTCCGGTGCACCCCGACGCTTTTCCTATACCCAAGCGGGTGGCGGACATAGTGAATAAGGAATGGGAGAAGCCCGGCATACCTTTTGTTCCCCCTCCTATATTTAAGAAATTATTTCCTATGGTCGACCCCAGAAAGGACTTATGGCAGACAGTCCCTAAGGTCGAGGGGGCAGTTTCTACTCTAAACAAGCGCACTACTATTCCTATCGAGGATAATTGTGCTTTCAAAGATCCTATGGATAAAAAATTGGAGGGTTTGCTTAAAAAGATTTTTGTACAGCAAGGTTACCTTCTTCAACCCATTTCGTGCATTGTTCCTGTCACTACAGCAGCGTGGTTCTGGTTCGAGGAACTAGAAAAGTCGCTCAGTAGAGAGACTCCATATGAGGAGGTTATGGACAGAGTTCACGCACTTAAGTTGGCTAACTCTTTTATTTTAGATGCCGCTTTGCAAATAGCTAGATTAGCGGAGAAAAATTCAGGGTTTGCAATTGTGGCGCGCAGAGCGCTTTGGCTAAAGTCTTGGTCAGCGGATGTATCATCCAAGACAAAATTGCTTAATATCCCCTTCAAGGGTAAAACTCTCTTTGGGCCAGAATTGAAAGAGATTATCTCAGACATCGCTGGGGGAAATGGCCATGCCCTCCCACAAGATAGGCCTTTCAAAGCCAAGAATAAGTCTAATTTTTGTTCCTTTCGTGATTTCAGGAACGGACCGGGCTCTAATTCTACATCCTCTAAGCAAGAGGGTAATACCTCACAGACCAAACCACCCTGGAAACCGATGCAATGCTGGAACAAGGGTAAGCAGGCCAAGAAGCCTGCCGCTGCTAACAAAACAGCATGAAGGAGTAGCCCCCGATCCGGGACCGGATCTAGTGGGGGGCAGACTCTCTCTCTTTGCTCAGGCTTGGGCAAGAGATGTTCAGGATCCCTGGACGCTAGAAATAGTTTCTCAGAGTTATCTTCTGGAATTCAAGGAACTACCCCCAAGGGGAAGGTTCCACATGTCTCACTTATCCTCAAACCAAATAAAGAGACAGGCATTCTTACATTGTTAAAGATGGGAGTGATACACCCAATTCCAACGGCGGAACAAGGAATGGGATTTTACTCAAATCTGTTTGTAGTTCCCAAAAAAGAGGGAACTTTCAGACCAATCCTGGATTTAAATATCCTAAACAAATTTCTCAGAGTACCATCGTTCAAGATGGAAACCATTCAAACAATTCTACCCACAATTCAGGAAGGTCAATTTATGACTACCGTGGATCTAAAGGATGCGTATCTACATAGCCCTATCCACAAAGAACATCATCAGTTCCTAAGGTTCGCCTTTCTGGACAAACATTACCAGTTTGTGGCCCTCCTATTCGGGTTAGCCACTGCTCCAAGGATTTTCACAAAGGTACTCGGATCCCTTCTAGCGGTTCTAAGACCAAGGGGCATTGCAGTAGTACCGTACTTGGACGACATTCTAATACAAGCGTCGTCTCTTTCAAAGGCAAAGGCTCACTCAGACATCGTTCTGGCCTTTCTCAGATCTCACGGATGGAAGGTGAACATAGAAAAAAGTTCCCTGTCTCCGTCGACAAGAGTTCCCTTCTTGGGAACAATAATAGATTCCTTAGAAATGAGGATTTTCTTGACAGAAGTCAGAAAGTCAAAACTTCTAAACGCTTGTCAAGTTCTTCATTCTATTCCTCGTCCTTCCGTAGCTCAGTGCATGGAAGTAGTAGGATTGATGGTTGCAGCAATGGACATAGTTCCTTTTGCGCGAATTCATCTAAGACCATTACAACTGTGCATGCTGAAACAGTGGAATGGGGACTATACAGACTTGTCTCCAGTGATTCAAGTAGATCAGAAGACCAGACACTCACTCCGTTGGTGGCTAACCCAGGATCACCTGTCCCAGGGAATGAGCTTCCGCAGTCCAGAGTGGGTCATCGTCACGACCGACGCCAGCCTAGTGGGCTGGGGCGCGGTCTGGGAATCCCTGAAAGCTCAGGGGCTATGGTCTCTGGAAGAGTCTCTTCTCCCGATAAACATTCTGGAACTAAGAGCGATATTCAATGCTCTCAGGGCTTGGCCTCAGCTAGCAAAGGCCAGATTCATAAGATTCCAATCAGACAACATGACGACTGTTGCGTATATCAATCATCAGGGGGGAACAAGGAGTTCCCTGGCGATGAAAGAAGTGACTAAAATAATACAATGGGCGGAGAATCACTCCTGCCACCTATCTGTGATCCACATTCCAGGTGTGGAAAACTGGGAAGCGGATTGTTTAAGTCGTCAGACATTCCATCCGGGGGAGTGGGAACTCCACCCGGAGATCTTTGCCCAGTTGACGCAACTATGGGGCATTCCAGATATGGATCTGATGGCGTCTCGTCAGAACTTCAAGGTTCCTTGCTACGGGTCCAGATCCAGGGATCTCAAGGCGACTCTAGTGGATGCACTAGTAGCGCCTTGGACCTTCAACCTAGCTTATGTGTTTCCACCGTTTCCTCTCATTCCCAGGCTGGTAGCCAGGATCAAACAGGAGAGGGCCTCGGTGATCTTGATAGCTCCTGTGTGGCCATGCAGGACTTGGTATGCAGACCTGGTGAATATGTATCATATACGCCCTGTGAAAGATAGTTAACTTAATGATTATGAGGATCACAGTTGCAGATCTCATTCCTAGCATAACAATATGTATGTTTGTAATAACTCCTGCAGGTTGGCGGAGACTGAACATATAAGTACTTAATACTTCGCAGAAGATTTTACAATTTTATTCTATGGCATCTGAATTGCATCTGTATATTACCTCATATACAGATGGATATTCTTGCCAATTTCTCATATGAGGGTAAATTTTAGACATATATATATATATATATGGCATGGAAAATAAGTAAGGACAAATATTATAGCAACTAGCATATATAACTTTTTTGAGCATATACTGAATCAGAGATGGAGATGAGGTGGCTGAACAAAAGTAAAGATAACATCATATGTTCAAGGAGACTCCGGTAAACATAATAAGATGGCGTAAATAAGAGGTATCGATATTCACAAATTCGCAAACAATGATATTCAATGTCAGAGATAAGGCTTATGAACATAAAGACTCATATGGAATTCAAACCTGCACGAAAGTAAGTTTTGGTAGGGAGAGCGTGGCAGTAGCAGCTGCAGCCGAGAGGATAAGTCGGCGTGTGACGTCACCGCAACGAAGCCGGAAGAAGCAGGTAGTTGGAGCAGAGGATGAGGAGGCAGTCAGAATAGCCAACTATTCAGATCAGTAATACTCCCAGAGGAGGGGCTTGACACGGAGCTCGAGTGGAGACAGAATAACAAGCAAAGATGAGAGTTGCAAGGTGAGCTTTATAGCAAAAGCGATGATCCAATTACAGGTGTGAAGGAATTTGCATTGAATAGGGTAAGAGTCCACAAACTGTAATATGACAGGACACCCCTTCCAAAGATCACCTCCGGAGATCAGGTGTGGGTCGGTCAGGATGTCTTCTATGAAATAAAGCAACCAAACGAGGTGCAGAAACTTGTGTAGCAGGCTCCCAAGAGTCATCCTCGTCTGGATAATCCTTCCAATGTATCAGATATTGGAGTACTCCACCAACTCTTCTAGAGTCAAGTATCTTTTGAACTTCATATTCACTAGACGGAACTAAGAGTTGAGGAATACTAGGTATGATAGTATTGTGGTCTCTGAGCTTTTTATATGGTTTTAACAGAGATACATGAAAGGTTGGATGTATCTTCATATTAGTTGGTAATTTGAGAGTTACTGCATTTTGGTTTATAATTCTGGTAATTGGAAATGGTCCTATGAAAACTGATGAAAGTTTTTTAGAAGGATAGTGGAGTTTGAGATTACGGGTTGAAAGCCAAACTAAATCACCTACAGCGTAATTTGGAGAGGTAGATCTACGTGTATCATAGTAGAATTTTTGTTTCTTCTTAGCTAACGAAATGTTATCTTTAATTGAGGTGAAAGTTTCGGCAATGGTGTTAATCATTTGATTAACCATTGGGCATTTACTTTAAATACTATTATCCCAGTGATAATTTGGGTGGAAGCCGTAATTTACAAAAAATGGTGTATTCTTTATTGAATTGTGGTAAGTATTATTGAAGGCAAATTCAGCATGTATCAGAAGATCAGACCAATTATCCTGTTGAGCAGTGGTAAAACATCGTAGGTACTGCTCTACCCACTGATTGGTTTTTTCTGTCTGTCCGTTACTTTGAGGATGGTAAGCGCTAGACAACCTTCTTGTGATTCCAAGTTTTGTACAAAGTTCTTGCCAGAATTTACTGGTAAACTGTGTACCACGATCCGAGGTGATTGAGTTGGGTAATCCGTGTAATTTGAAGATGTTGTTATAAACTATATTGGCTGTTTCATAAGCGGTTGGTAGCTTATGGTATGGTACAAAATGGACCATTTTACTGAACAAATCAACTATTACAGCTATGGTGTTGAATTTGTTAGCTGGAGGTAAGTCTACTATAAAGTCTATGGCGATATCCTGCCATGGCCGATCTGGAGTAGGCAAAGGTAAAAGCTGTCCAAATGGTGCTTTCTTCCCTTTTTTGGAGATAACACAAACCTTACATGACTGAACATATTCAGCCACATCTTGTGCTACAGATGGCCACCAGAAGAATCTTTTAACAAGTTCTTGTGTTTTAGTAATACCTGGATGTCCAGAAAGAGCTGAATCATGTAAAGTCTGAAGCACCATTTCTCGGAGAGATTCTGGTACATATATTTGATGATCATGGTAGTACAACCCATCATCTTGAAGTTGAAGTTCTGTTTTTGGTATATTGGAATCAGTTAACTGTTTAGCAGAAAATAGTTGTTTTTGATCAAAAGTAAGACCTAGGAAATGGTCTAAAGAGATAATTGTTCCCTCTTTGTTAGAATCATGAGATATGTCAAATAGACGGGAGAGAGCGTCTGCCTTACGATTTTTAGAAGCCGGTCTGTATGTTATGAGGAAGTTAAACCTATTAAAGAAGAGATTCCATCGTACCTGCCTGGATGTTAAAGTCCTGTTAGTTTTAAGGTACTGCAGGTTCCTATGATCTGTATAAATCAGTATAGGGTTTGAAGTGGCCTCAAGAAGATGCCTCCAATGTTCCATAGAACTTTTAATAGCGAGAAGTTCTTTTTCTCCTATTGGATAATTTTCTTCAGCCGATGTCAAGGTACGTGAGTAATAAGCTACTGGATGTAACGGTTTTTCAAAACTCTCTCTTTGTGAGAGAATAGCTCCAATTGCTACATTCGAGGCATCTACCTCAAGGATGTATTGAAGTTTTGGGTTTGGGAAGTGCAAAATAGGTGC
The DNA here is from genome assembly GCF_027579735.1 of Bombina bombina. Classification (NCBI taxonomy): domain Eukaryota; kingdom Metazoa; phylum Chordata; class Amphibia; order Anura; family Bombinatoridae; genus Bombina; species Bombina bombina. The sequence goes on along the minus strand of NC_069501.1, from coordinate 240,211,180 downwards.
ACTAGTGAAAGATTTCTTTAATTTATCGAAGACTGTTTGTGCTTCAATTCCCCACTGAAAGGGTGTGTTCTTCTTTGTAAGATTTGTTAAAGGTTTTGTTATATGTGCGAAGTTCCGTATAAATTTCCGATAAAAATTAGCAAAGCCCATGAATCTTTGGACTTGTTTCTTGTTAGTGGGTCTCGGCCAACGTAAGATTGCTGAGATCTTATCCTCTTCCATGTTTATTCCTTCAGAACTAATAGTGTAACCTAAGAAGGTTATCTTGTTAGTGTGAAATTCACATTTTTCAAGTTTTACGTAGAGGTGGTTTTCACGTAACCTAGTAAGAACCACTTTTACATGTTGAATATGTTCATCGAAAGACTTTGAATAGATGAGAATGTCATCCAAATAAATCACTATAAATATATCGAGTAAATCTTTAAAAATATCATTTATCAGAAACTGGAAAGTCGCAGGGGCATTACATAGCCCGAAGGGCATGACCGTATATTCGTATAACCCATATCGGGTACGGAAGGCAGTCAGCCATTCATGCCCTGATTTAATTCGAACTAAATTGTAAGCACCCCTCAAGTCCAGTTTTGTGAAGAATTTTGCACCTTGTAACCTTTCAATCAGGTCAGGAATTAGAGGTAGAGGGTATCGGTTTTTAACAGTGCGCTTATTAAGTTCGCGATAATCAACAATAGGTCTTAAGCTATGATCTTTATTGCGAACAAAGAATATCCCTGCTCCTGCAGGTGAAGTAGAAGGTTTAATAAACCCTTTTTTTAAGTTGTCCTCCAAATATGTTTTCAGGAATTCTAATTCTGAATCTGATAAAGGGAATATATGCCCGTATGGGATGTCCACTCCAGGTAGTAAATCAATTGGACAATCATATTTTCTATGAGGAGGCAAATTTTCTGCCTCCTTCTTGTCAAAAACATCAGAGAATGTCTGATATTGTGGGGGTATTAAGGATGTGTCTGTTAGAAGAACATGAGAGTGGAAACAAGTCTTTTTACAATAATCTGAAGTGAACTCAGTTGTAGAGTTTGACCAAATAATATTAGGGTCATGTAAGGATAACCAGGTAATAACAAGTATTACAGGATAAAGAGGTGAAGGTATAACATCAAATGTTATAAATTCTGTGTGGTTCTGTTTGGAAATAACTCTTAGTGGAATAGTTTGGTATTGTATAGGACCTGAGGAGATAGATTTTCCATCAATAAAACGTAACACAGTGGGGTTTGCTTTTTTAATTAATGGAATTTTATTTTGATTAACAAAATCAACATCAATATAATTCAAACTAGCCCCAGAATCAAGGATAGCCTGGGTTTGTAGTTGATGTTGGTCCCACTGTAAAAGAATAGATAGTAGACAGTGAGATGATAGTTTACTATATGTTGATAAACAGTTTGCAGTAGTTATTTGCTTACCCTTCCTTGTGCGTAATTGAGAGCAGTCTTTAACTGTGTGATCTGGCGCTCCACAGTACATACACAGGTTGTTGCTGCGTCTTCTTAATTTCTCTTGTTGGTTCAAGGGTCCTCTAATAAATCCTAGATCCATTGGCTCAGGTGGGTCTTTATTAGTAACTTTCATGCTATGTTCTGAATAACTTGGAGTGTATGTTTTTCTTATTGAGTGATCTGACTGATACCTCTCTACTCTCCTTTCTCTAATTCTTCTATCAAGAACTATACAGAGGTTAATTAAATCTTCAAGAGATTCAGGTAGCTGAACTCTCGCCAGTTCATCTTTTAATGCATCAGACAACCCTAACCGGAATTGATTTCTAAGCGACAGGTCATTCCAGAGTGTATCCTTTGACCATTTTTTAAAGTCTGTAATATATTCTTCCACCTGTCGTTTATTTTGTCTCAATTACCTCATAGTGTTTTCTGCTGTGAGTTGTTTATTTGGGTCGTCATATAATTGACTCATAGCTTTGAAGAAATTTTCTAAAGAATACAAGATAGGGTCATCAGTCTCAAAAAATGTGTTAGCCCAGCTACGGGGCTCTCCTCTCAGATATGAAATTGTAGTTAACACCTTAGAGTGATCATTGGGATATGATCTTGGTTTTAGTGCATAATACAAAAGGCAAGCATTTTTAAATTCTCTGTATTGCCTTCTATCTCCAGAGAATTTCTCTGGTGGACTGGGTTGTGGATCTGATGCTAAATTTGAGGAGCTCAAAGATTGTAATTTTTCATTTATATACAATTTTAAATTTGTATTTTCCTGGTGTAGACTATTATAACCTTGTGTGAGTGTCTCTACTCTTTCTGTGAGAACCTGAACATGTTTAACAAGGTCTGCTGGATCCATGTTGAGGCTTGTTATTTCTATCATATACGCCCTGTGAAAGATAGTTAACTTAATGATTGAGGATCACAGTTGCAGATCTCATTCCTAGCATAACAATATGTATGTTTGTAATAACTCCTGCAGGTTGGCGGAGACTGAACATATAAGTACTTAATACTTCGCAGAAGATTTTACAATTTTATTCTATGGCATCTGAATTGCATCTGTATATTACCTCATATACAGATGGATATTCTTGCCAATTTCTCATATGAGGGTAAATTTTAGACATATATATATATATATATATGGCATGGAAAATAAGTAAGGACAAATATTATAGCAACTAGCATATATAACTTTTTTGAGCATATACTGAATCAGAGATGGAGATGAGGTGGCTGAACAAAAATAAAGATAACATCATATGTTCAAGGAGACTCCGGTAAACATAATAAGATGGCGTAAATAAGAGGTATCGATATTCACAAATTCGCAAACAATGATATTCAATGTCAGAGATAAGGCTTATGAACATAAAGACTCATATGGAATTCAAACCTGCACGAAAGTAAGTTTTGGTAGGGAGAGCGTGGCAGTAGCAGCTGCAGCCGAGAGGATAAGTCGGCGTGTGACGTCACCGCAACGAAGCCGGAAGAAGCAGGTAGTTGGAGCAGAGGATGAGGAGGCAGTCAGAATAGCCAACGATTCAGATCAGTAATACTCCCAGAGGAGGGGCTTGACACGGAGCTCGAGTGGAGACAGAATAACAAGCAAAGATGAGAGTTGCAAGGTGAGCTTTATAGCAAAAGCGATGATCCAATTACAGGTGTGAAGGAATTTGCATTGAATAGGGTAAGAGTCCACAAACTGTAATATGACAATATGTCATCGGTTCCACCATGGAAGCTACCTTTGAGACAGGACCTTCTTGTTCAGGGTCCATTCGAACATCCAAATCTGGTCTCCCTCCAGCTGACGGCTTGGAGATTGAACGCTTGATTCTATCAAAGCGTGGATTTTCAGATTCTGTGATAGATACTCTGGTTCAAGCCAGAAAACCGGTAACTAGAAAGATTTACCATAAAATATGGAAAAGATATATCTGCTGGTGTGAATCCAAGGGATTCCCATGGAATAGGATAAAAATTCCTAGGATTCTTTCCTTTCTACAAGAAGGTTTGGATAAAGGATTATCTGCGTGTTCTCTAAAGGGACAGATTTCTGCTTTATCTGTCTTACTACACAAACGACTGGCAGTTGTGCCAGATGTTCAAGCATTTGTTCAGGCTTTGGTTAGGATCAAGCCTGTTTACATGCTATTTCTTCTGCTAGAAGAGTTTCTGAGTTATCTGCTCTACAGTGTACTCCGCCCTATCTGGTGTTCCATTCAGATAAGGTTGTTTTGCGTACTAAGCCTGGTTTTCTACCAAAGGTTGTTTCCAACACAAATATTAATCAGGAGATAGTTGTACCTTCTTTGTGTCCGAATCCAGTTTCAAAGAAGGAACGATTGCTACACAACTTAGATGTAGTCCTTGCTCTAAAATTCTACTTAGAAGCTACAAAAGAGTTCAGACAAACTTCTTCTCTGTTTGTCGTCTATTCTGGTAAAAGGAGAGGTCAAAAAGCAACTTCTACCTCTCTTTCCTTTTGGCTTAAAAGCATCATCCGATTGGCTTATGAGACTGCCGGACGGCAGCCTCCTGAAAGAATCACAGCTCACTCCACTAGGGCTGTAGCTTCCACATGGGCCTTCAAGAACGAGGCTTCTGTTGATCAGATATGTAAGGCAGCGACTTGGTCTTCACTGCACACTTTTGCCAAATTTTACAAATTTGATACTTTTGCTTCTTCGGAGGCTATTTTTGGGAGAAAGGTTTTGCAAGCCGTGGTGCCTTCCGTTTAGGTAACCTGATTTGCTCCCTCCCTTCATCCGTGTCCTAAAGCTTTGGTATTGGTTCCCACAAGTAAGGATGACGCCGTGGACCGGACACACCAATGCTGGAGAAAACAGAATTTATGCTTACCTGATAAATTACTTTCTCCAACGGTGTGTCCGGTCCACGGCCCGCCCTGGTTTTTTAATCAGGTCTGATGAATTATTTTCTCTAACTACAGTCACCACGGCACCCTATGGTTTCTCCTATTTTTTCCTCCTGTCCGTCGGTCGAATGACTGGGGTGGGCGGAGCCTAGGAGGGACTATATGGCCAGCTTTGCTGGGACTCTTTGCCATTTCCTGTTGGGGAAGAGATATTCCCACAAGTAAGGATGACGCCGTGGACCGGACACACCGTTGGAGAAAGTAATTTATCAGGTAAGCATAAATTCTGTTATTTCTACCCTTAATACAGCTTTTGCGGTTTCCCACAGAATTTCTAACCTGTCTACATATTCTCTGTTTAAATTAAGGAAAATATTCAATTTTTCTTTTAGCATGGATACAAAGGATGTGTTTTTTTAACATATATTTAGGAAAATAAAAAGAGTTCCTTTTATAACTTCTAGTTCTTGTGTCATCTAGAAAAATTTCTAATGTAATAGGGGCATGATCGAAAACTGCAAAATCCTTTATATCAGCCTTGGGATGTATCTTCAGGAGAGAATCAGCTACTAAAAAATAATCAATCCTATAAAGTGATTATGATGATTTAGATAGACATGTAAATCTTTTATCATCCGGGTGCTGTAATCTCCAGATATCAAATACTTTGAGTGTTTTTTTTAATGTATGTAAAATTCTCATTTCCTTGGCTATTCTATAATCCTTCCCCCTACCCTTTATACTTTTCCTGTCTAATGGGAATCTGGGCGTTAAATTAAAATCTCCAGTTATTATTAAATTAATCTGTGAGTAATTCAGCAACAGTGCCTGCAGTTTCCTCCAGAAGTCCATATCTAGATTATTCGGCCAGTAAACATTACATAATGTGTATACCTGCTTTCTAATTTCTATTTGAATAATAAGGCAGCGTGCATTTTCATCTAATTTAACATCCATAATTTTGTAGTCCAGATTTTTACTCAGTAAGATAGCGACTCCTTTTTTCCTTTCGGTACATGGTGTGGCCAGTATTTCTTTTACCCAATTAACTTTTAATTTAACTATTTCCGAAGAAGATAGTCTAACCTCTTGCAGAAATGCAATGTCAGTGTTTAATTTTTTAATATGCTTAAGAATTGTCTTTCTTTTAATTGGTAAAACAATTCCCCCGACATTCCATGATGTAAAATATAATGTATGCTTTAAACCTGGAGCCATAGTGTTATTATAAATATTCATAAATAATATAACCATGACAATTTTCCCTAGCTATATAGTTACTATTGTTGATCCTGATCATGAAGAGAAGGCTGGAAAAGGAAAAAAAAAAAAAAAAAAAATCTGTTTTTATGGACCCCTGGCCCCATCATACAACTACTACCACACTGAAGTTACAATCCGAAACTGCACAAAGAAATAAAAAAACATTTACTAAGTAAGTCCTACCTCCTCTGCAAATGAAAGTGATCTGCCGTGTGACTCAGGCACATACTGTACAAACTTAAGTGCCAAGTCTGTCCCACACTTTGCATAGTGGTTTAGTGCACACTTAGAAATCCTCTCAAATGCTAATGCTTTACTCCTTGTAATAACATTTCCCACACTCAATAGCACTCTGCTGTAGTACCCTCTTGTGGCTGCCAAAATGTAAAATATATATATATATATATATATATATATATATATATATATTTTTTTTTTTTTTTTTTAAATAATAGTTTTTCTTGCCTCATGGGGCCCCCTGGCCCATTGGGCCCCTGACAGGAGTCACCCCTGTCACCCCCTGATGTCGGCCCTGGCCCTAGTTCTAAATAAGTAGCTATATTACATTTAATGGATGAGTATACATTGATTTATTTATTTTTTAAATAGGGAGCCACAATCTAGGCCCCAGTGTCTACATGGGTTATTACAAATCAAACAATGAGTTCTAAGATATTGATTACATTTTAGAGAAACTTTTAAATCACTCCCTTAACCTCCCATCGTAATGATGAGTGGGTAAAATATAATAAATAAATCAATACATACAAAGGATTCAGGATTCACTTATATGCTTTGGGTGAGAGCAGGGGTGTATTTTGGCCTAGGCCAATCAAACCTGTGCCTATGGCAGCAGTATTTGTGAGGCAACACATTTTGAGAGGTACAAATCAGTGGTCCCTGGTTGTCTATTGGGGGTGCATGACTACTTCATGTGTCCCTGATCTTCAGCTGTAAGAAATTGATCAGGCACAAATAAGTTGTTGTGGGTGGGAGGGTTCAAAAGCCAAATACGTCACTGTGTGAAATAATTACAATAATAACGGGTCAGTGTATTGGGGTTGAAGGCTTTATATAATTCTGCATGTTCTATTTGCAATGTGTCCATATGACTTCCTTAACATTATGGATCTGTGTAAACCTTTTACACTGCACATCTCTTTGATCCTCTTTACACAGTGGACCTATGTAATCCCTGTTATATTGTAAGTCTCTGTGAATCCCTTTCCTCTGTATCATTTTGATCCCTCTTGCACTACACAACTTTAACTCTTTCTTACTCTATAATTATGTAATCCTATGTACCCAATCAATCCATATGATTCAGCTTAGACAGTGGGTGCTCATGATAATTTACACTGGGAATATGTGTGAGTTTTCTTATGCTTTAGAACTGTGAAGATTCTACATAAATAGTTAATCTTCCCATGTAAAATATAGTGAAGTCTAGTCAGCTGAAGCTGGCACAGATATACTCTCTATAAATAAGTTCAAGATCCTGTTTAATGTCACTGAAGGGATATATCATTCTTTCCCAAACACACAGAGCTTATTTCTAATGCCTGTGCTGAGAGCGCTGACGCTCACTCTTCCATAACTATCTTTCAGCTTCTCCTCTAGAATCCGTGACCTAGTTTTGAGCTCAGAAGGTGCAGGGCTTGGGATGCTGAGTTCACCTGGCACATCTGCTCTGTGTGTTTCCTAGAGGCTGCACAGGGAGTGACGATCTGAACGTCTCACATTATTACTGTAACCCACAATGCCCCCTCCTTGATGTCTACAATATTTTCTAGCGCAGTGCATCTAACAAACCTTTTAATTAGAATGCAAAGCATGCAAAGGAGCTAAATTTTATACAGTTTCAAATGGGGTCATGCTCCTAAATATCTAGGCAAGGTGAGAACAGAACGTATCATTTATCAGACGTGTTGAGACTTTGTATCAAGCTGAAACCATTTAAGCCTCTACGTAACGCATACATTTCACAGCAGTTTGCTTTGTCGTCATTTATAGCAAATGCAGTCAAGGCATTTTGTTACTTGGCTCAGATCTTCAAAACACATATGTTAAAGTCGCTACAAAACTGATGCAATTAAATTAAAAATAACCCTTTCACAATGGTGATCTCAAATGTTAAATCTGGAGATTTCAGAGGCTGATGAAGAGTTTACTTTAGTCTTTCAGCATTTCCTGCAGTTTTATTTTGCTATTTGGAATAAAAACATGTACTATTAAGAAAAAGAACAATGCCTTGAACAGCAGTACCCTTTTCTTTTTATTTGATCTTGTTTTATTCTAGTTTGTAATGTTAACTTTATGTTTGCATTATCTTCAATAAAGGACAAAAATGCATAGCTCACTTTTAACAATGGTCTCTTGACCCTAGAGTTTGAATTTTTCTAGTGATGTCATCAGCTTGGTGTGGGGCTGATATAAAAGATGTGTGGATTTAACACTGCAGTTATTAGGCATTTCTTGCCCTAGACTACAGTAAAAAAAGAAAGTGCTTCCTTATTTCAACGAAGATAACAGATCAGTATCTTCCTCTCTGTGAAGGACTATTAGATTACTTTGGCTGTAACATTTTAAAACCTTTTATTATGCTATGTACATGTTATGAAACATTTTCAGCTTCTTTATAGTGGATGGTGTCATTAGTAAAATTAGTAAGCAGATGGGGGTTAGGCAAAGAGGAAAACAGACAATTGCATTTGTTTATAGCAATATGGTTAATAATTTATGAAATAAAATTTTGTTGGGTTTTGAAGATGTGACATTTTAGGCGTTGTTAGTTAAAGTAAAAGTTGTTACCATCAAAAGTGTGTGAAATAATGTGCACAAACTCAAATTATATATTTAGAGGCAGAATCCCCCACGGATGGTTTTAACCTTAAAGACCTAGACCAAGGGCAGCAGAAGCTGTGGTTGGCAGCCAAAGACATGATTTCTAAAAAGCTATGTAAAAATAGCAGCTTAAATCAATGCTAATTTGTCAAGAATCAATCAAATTAAGCCGAACTGGACAAACAGCTGTTAAAGCGAACAAATCCATACAATAGATAAATATAGAAGTTTGACAGGTATCCGCTGCTTATTTTTAAATTGATTGTGCTGAATTAAGTAAACTAAAAATTACACACCGGAGAAACTGAAAATATATGTATTCATCTATAGCACTGATTCACATAATATCTATGAATACTGAAGAAATCAACAGGCCTAGAGTATCCCTTTATAAAACAATCCAGATACAATAGATCAGCTATAAAAAGTAAGAACCCTTAGAGGAATCATATTTTAAATCTGAGGAAGTAAAGGATGCTATATATTACATATTGCACAATACACAATTGAATTGTCAGGGAACCAAGAAACCAGGCAGAAATAGAAAGTGCAAGTTAGAATATACTGTAAATAAAGTTTATTTACTATAACAATAAACCGCAATATGGATTTCTAGGACAAAGTCAGAACCAAGCCAGGGAATAAATGCCAAAGTGGGTAGTCTGCCGAAGCCAGGGCCAGGAACCAGGAAAACAGTCAGTCAAAGCCAGAGTCATATACGGAGAACAGGAACAAAATACAGGAGTGTACTTGGTAGATCTGGATTCAAGCAAGGGCAGAGACAAAGTGGACTGGGTGATGATTATATAGTAAACTTACATCATCACTGAGAGACAGGAAGTTGCCAGTAATTTTGTAGAGTGATGATGTTAACACGTTTGTCCATAAGAGGGCATGTGAGAGGAAAGCACATTGTCACAAACACTGCAAGAGAAACCAGAAACAGGCCTACACTCCAAGTGAAACAAGGAAGGGTAAGTAACCCTGACAGTACCCCTCCCTCAGTGAACCCTCCCCCACTGGGACGATGACAAAAGGCTTATGGGGAAAACAGGCACGGAAAGCATGGAGAAGGACAGTAGAGCGAACATCAGAAGAGAAAACCAAAGAGCATTCCTCCAGACCATAACCCTTCCAGTAGACCAGGTACTGGACATGACCCCTGAGTAGATGAGAGTCGAGCATGCTGCGTATTTCGTCCTCCTCATGGTTGCAAACTGGAATAAGATGAGGATAGTAGAAGGAAGGTTGAGGGCATAGGCAACCGGGTTAACCTTATGGAGAATACGGAAAGGACCAACGTAATAAGGTGCCAGTTTTGTAGTAGGCACTCTGAGCTTGAGGTTACGGGACGACAACCACACCCTCTACCCGACCTGGTAGAAAGAAGCAGGTAGACACCTTCAATCCACCTGGAACTTTTGGTGCTGCATAGAGGCATGAAGGGAATTTTGAATCTGGACCTAAGAAGAGCGAAGCACCCGAAGATGATTTTCCAAAACCGGAATGTTCTGGGAAGTAAATGAATAGGGTAACACAGATGGCTGAAACCCATAGTTAAACATGAATGGGGACATTTGGAAGGACGAGTTGATAGCACTGTTTCTAGCAAACTCCACCCAGGGTAGCAGATCAGCACAATTATCGTGGTGGTCTGAGACATAGCATTGGAGGATCTGCTCTAGGGCTTGGTTGAACTGCTCAAGGGCACCATTAGGCTGTGGATGGAAGGCCGAGGAGGAGAGTCAAAATCCCAACTGAGTGCAAAAGGCCCACCAGAACCTAGAGAGAAACTGACTGCCCAATCGGAAACTATCTCCTTAGGTATACCTTGTAAACGGAAAACCTCCCTAGCAAATACTGAAGTAAGCTCCTGAGCCATGGACAGCTTTTTTAATGGTATTCAATGGGATATTTTGGAAAACGATTGACAACCATGGAGATAACGGTAAAAGCACAAGACTCAGGAAGGTCAATGATAAGTCCATGGCTAGGTGGGTCCAGGGATGATCCCAATTAGGGATGAGTTGTATTAAGCCCATAGGAAGATGCCAAGCAGACTTGCTTTGGGCACAAATGGAACAGGCAGCCACGTAAGCAGCAAAATGAGAACAGAGAGTCGGCCACCAGAATTTGCGAGAAATAGCCCAAGTCATCTGCTTTTTACCTGGATGACTGTCAGTTTTGCAGTTATGATATGTTCGCAATAGTTTGATGCACAAACTCTCAGGTATAAAACATTTATAGGATGGTTTCTCTGGAGGAGCCATAGGTTGAGCAGCTAGAATCTGCTCTCCCAAGTGAGAAACTAAATTGGTGCAGATAGAAAATAACCTGGAAACATAACAACTCCCTGTTTAAAGACCCTACTGCCAGATCGACCGGAATAGTTTTGTGGGTAATATGTGCAGACTGTAGGGGTCTGCCATCAATAGCCTCAATGGCCAATGTTTGAGGCAACAGGGTAATGGAATTCTCAGAGGCAAACATGCTGTCAGTGAAGTAGCCAGCAGCACTGGAGTCTAATAGGGCCTGAGTGACAGCAGAAGAATCGGCCCAGGAGAGGACAACCGTAACTAATAGTTTGTCTCATAGGAGAACCGGGGATGAGGAAAGTCCACCTAAGATCTGACAGAATCTTAGGTGCAAGCATTTCCTGGACATGTTGGACACGTCTTTAGGAGATGACCACTGAGACCGCAGTAAAGACACTGTCTGACACATCATCCCCAGGAGGCGTGAGAGGAATAGGTGGGGAAGAAAACAGGGGAACCATCTGGTAGGAAGCTTGCGCAGGTGCTCCTTAAAGGATGGTCTATCCCTGAGCCTGGTATCGATCAAGATCAGAAAAGATATGAGAGCCTAGAGCTCACTAGGCAGGTTTCTAGCTGCAATTTCATCTTTTAGGGTATCGGAGAGGCCATGTGAGAAAGTGGCCACCAGAGCCTTGTTATTCCAGCCAACCTCTGCTGCCATGGTACGAAATGAGACATGAGCTGCTTGGCGGCAGAGGAGGAATGAGCCGGTATATTGAATACCCTATGAAAGGAGGCAACAAACTTGGAGTAATTGTATATCACAGGTTTATTGTTCTCCCTTAGAGGATTCGCCCAGGCCAAAGCCTTATCTCAGAGCAATGAAATCAAGAAGCCCACCTTTAACCTATCAGAAGGAAATGCCTGGGGAACCATTTCGAGGTAAATGCCCACTTGGTTAAATATAACTCAAGTCGCCCCCATAATGCTGAGGGAGGGGGACTGAACCGGTCATACCCTTAGCAACTGCTGGTTTAGCTGCTACCAGAGGAGCAGCAATGGAGGGGGCATTTCTACCTAGTCCAGTAGTAAGGTGCCACATATCTATTCATATGGTTCTAAGAGAACCTGAGAGAAAATACCTTTATGATAAGATCAGTTCTCTCTTATCAATATCTTTGACACCCTCAAAATATATGATGGTGCCACAAGTAGCTGCACATATTCATGCTTTGATGCATAACCAGTCAGTGAGAGGGAAAAGACCCTGGTCACAACTTGCACTCGCAAGTGAACAAAGAGGACAGCAGTGCATGTAAGCAAGTATCATGACAGTAAAGTAGAAATGGTTATTGCTAGGAAACTCCAGGCTTATGTGCGAGAGCCATATATTCTGTGCAAACTTTCATGAGTTATTGGTTTGCTTGTGGAAACATCCATTTTATTGAATGTTACCTTATGAAATATATATATATCATTATACCATATATTACATATGTGATGTGGGAAATAAGCACTAAACATACATAACTGTTACATTCACTAGTAACTCAGGGACGTGCAGTCACTATAGGCAGATGTCATAAGGCAAATAAATAATTTCTTTATTATTGCTTTAAAAAAAAAAAAATTTAAGCTACATGTTGTGCAATGGAGAGACGGCACGATTAGGTCTGCTGCCCTCCATCGCGCAACATGCTTGCTCCTTTGGGCTATGGGCCCACGAGAGCTGCTCCACCCACTGATGGTTAATCTAGCTCATCGCACGGCCCATTAGTTTACATTAAGGCTGCTCTATTAGCAGCCTCTTTGGGGCAGACACGGGGGAGCCAATCAGCTCCGGTCACATCCCCTGGTGATTGACTGAGTCAGGTGACAGTTGCACTGCGGGAGGAACGAGAAGAAGCTGCAAGACGGAGTGGCTCAGTGTGAGAGCAGCAGAGCACGCCGCACCCACCACCAGCGACGATGACTTGGTAAGTAAAGCTTTTTTTTTGTTCACTCACACTATTAATTTTATTTATTTGGGTGTAGGCCACTACCTACTCTGGGACTTAGTATAGGAATGTTTTAGGCTATAAAATTTGAGGTTATAAAGCACTGACTGCAGAATTAAATATGAAGTGCACATTTCCTATTTCTATCATTTTTTTTAAATCCCCCTTCTCCCTGACCTCACCTTTCTCCTTGTTGTTCACAGAACATATTAAATGTAAAAAAAAGCACTGCTTTGCACATTTAGGGTAGATGGCACTTGTGGTTTGAAGGTAGTACAGTATGGGGGTAAATAATTTCTGCTCCCCCGAATAGTCACTGGTTGGCACAGATTAATCCAGGACATCTAAAACAATACTAAACTCATAATCTTAACATCCTTTTGGCTTATCAAAATATCATATATGGCAAGAGTTAATATAGGACTAGTTAAAAATTACACTGTATTGTAAAATGTGTTCCCTTTAATGTGTTTTCTTTTACCTATTATGTCAGCTGTATAATATTAAATACATGGGAAATTGCTCAGAAGGTTTTGCTCATTGAAACCTCAACCAATTGTTCTTAAAGGGACAGTAAAGTAAAAAAAAAAAGAAACCTCAAAAAAAATGAAATAAGGGGGCAGTTTGCAGAGGCATAGATACAAGATAATTACAGAGGTAAAAAGTATATTATTATAACTGTGTTGGTTATGCAAAATTGGGGAATGGGTAATAAAGGGATTATCTACCTTTTCAAACAACACAAATTCTGGTGTTTACTGTCCCTTTAAGAATATGCTCATGGGCTGACCTTGCATTTTGTAATCACATGATAGTGTCTTTAGGTAGCATTTGATTGACATTTAGAAATCCAAATCAGCCAAGGCTTGTTCTTTCATAAGGCAGAATGTATTACAAAATGCAATATCATGTAAGTGAATTATTATTCTAAAAGATGAATAAACAGTTTATGAGATGTATATTATTTTATACAGTACAAAAAGTGGTCCTTCCCACCCACCGCTCCAACAGCGTGTCACTCTCTGTAATGATCAACGATCTGCCTTAATATGATAAGAGAGGAACACTCTCTGTAATGATCATAGATCTGCCTTAATATGATAAGAGAGGAACCAATATGGCAGTGGTGTGGATCAGGGAGGTGGGAGGGTTTGTATTATAATAATATAAAAAAAAGTGCTATAAAATGCATACTGGCTGATTGCCTGCCAGTACCTAAGGTGGTGGTGACCAGTGTGTGGGAGGTGTCAGGTTGGAGGGTAATCTCTACACTACAGCAAAAATGTACCTTACAAGCTGATTAACCACTTCAATGCCAGGAATTTCAGAAGTGTGGTGCACATGTGCAATTTGCAGCCTTCTAATCACCCAAAACTAATTGCAAAGCAATGCAAGTCTGCTATTTTTGAACAAAGTGGACCCCAGAAAAGCTTTTACAACCATGGGCGCAATCAAATATACAGTGCAGGTTTCGGCGCAAGCATGGAAACCTGCTTCGCCCGTAATTTCACCTTGCACATCGGGGTATTACATAAACCCCGCCGGCAGTTCATAAGGTGCCGTAAGTCTGATAAACTAGCAAAGTCCAGAAATGAGGGTAACTACAAATTTCTGGAGTCGCTAGTGACTTACGGCACTTTAGAAACTGCTGGCCCCTAAGAAAAGTAAAGATAATTTTAAATCTCCTGTAACAGTCTAACCTGCCTCCCAAAAATAGCCCGACACGTAAAACCCCTATATCCGCAATCCCCCCTCTGCCTACTAATAATTAGGGTTGCACCAATACCGATACTAGTATCGGTATCGGTACCGATACCAAGTATTTGCATGAGTACTTGTACTCGTGCAAATGCACAGATACTTAAACCGATACCTCCACTTCCTACCCATATGCTATCTTGTGGCGTTTTTTCAAACTGCATGTTCCCATTTCATTTTAAACTTGAGTGGAGACTAAACCCCTGAAGTATAGGGTAGTATAGGGTAGGGAATTTTATCTATCTTTTTAGTATAGGGTAGGGAATTTTATTATTTTGGGGGGCTTTTTTTTATTAGGGGGCTTAGATTAGGTGTAATTAGTTTAAACTTCTTGTAATTTTTTTATTTTCTGTAATTTAGTGGGGGGGGGGGGTTGTACTTTAGTTTATTTTATTTAATTGTATTTAATTTTAGCTAATTGTAGTTAATTAATTTAATTTATTTAATGATAGTGTAGTGTTAGGTGTAATTGTAACTTAGGTTAGGTTTCATTTTACAGGTAAATTTGTAGTTATTTTAACTAGGTAGCTATTAAATAGTTAATAACTATTTAACAACTATTGTACCTAGTTAAAATAAATACAAAGTTGAATGTAAAATAAAAATAAATCCTAAAATAGCTACAATATAATTATTAATTATATTTTAGCTATCTTAGGGTTTATTTTATAGGTAAGTATTTGGTTTTAAAAAGGAATAAATTAATTAATAATAGTAATATTATTTAGATTTATTTAAATAATATTTAAGTAAGAGGGGGGTGTTAGGGTTAGACTTAGATTTAGGGGTTAATAACTTTCTTATAGTGGCGGCGACGTTGGCGGCAGCAGATTAGGGGTTAATACATTTAATAGGCTATGTGGGCTATGGCGTTTTAGGGGTTAATAGAGTTTATTAGTTATTGCGGTGGGGGATTGCGGTTGACAGGTATATAGACATTGTGCATGCATTAGGTGTTAGATTATTTTTGCAGGCATTTTATGGAGTTACGGTGCTCCCATACTCAGCGCAAGGCCTGCTACGGCTGCCTTTTATGGCGAGGTAAACATGGAGTAAGATTTCTCCATTTTCGCCACGTAAGGCCTTGCGCTGGATATTGGATACCGATTTACGATGCGGTTCCATGTTAGCTTATGGGAGTAAAAATTGCGGGCGACAGGTGAAATATACGTGCCGCATTTATATGCGGCGCTGTATATAGGATACCAAAAACGCGCAAAAAACTGCGTCGCCGGCTTTTGCAGGCGACGCTGCATATGTAATGGAGGCCCATGTGTCTTATGACTGCAGTAGTTGTGTATAAATATTTTCAGCGAGAAACCCAAAGTTTGCAAAAAAAGGTAACAATTAGTTTTATATGATCGTATTTGGCATATTTTGCTGAAAAGGTTCTATTTCAAGCATTTTTCTCCTGTATGGTATTTCTTTTAAAAGGGCATTAAACTTAAAATGTATCTCCCCATAAAGTAATTAAATTAACTAACAACAACAAGGGCTTTACTGTTAAAGGGATAGGAAAGTCAAAATTAAACTTGCATCATTTAGATAGAGCATGTCATTTTAAAACACTTTTACATTCACTTCTATTTTCAAATGAGCTTCATTCTCTTGGTATCCCTTGTTAGAAAAGAATATGCACATATCCTGCACTAGTGGGAGCCAGCTGTTGATTAGTGCCTGCACAGATGTGTTCAGTTAGCTGCTAGTAGTGCAATGCCGTTTCTTAAACAAAGGATAACAAGATAATGAAGCAAATTTGATAATAGAAGTAAATCGTTAACTTATTCCCCCATAGACTGCAATGAAGTCCAAAAAGTGGTGGGGGAAAACTAACACCCATAATCATGCACAGACACGATCCCGTTTAACCAAGTGCCCTAACCTGACAAGAAATATGAATATTTCACATTCCAATGTTCTTCACATAGCAGAATATGTTCTATTTATTCTTAAATAAATATTTGTATTGTTAACAAAAATTGCTAACCAGCCAATCACATGGCAGCAACTCAATGCATTTAGGCATCTAGACGTGGTGAAGACTACTTGCTGAAGTTCAATCCGAGCATCAGAATGGAGAAGAAAGGGGATTTAACTGCCTTTGAACATGGCATGGTTGTTAAGTATTTAAAAAATTGCTGATCTACTGGGATTTTTCACGCACAACCATCTCTAGGGTTTACAGAGAATGGTCCGAAAAAGAGAAAATATCCAGTGAGCAGCAGTTGTGTAGACAACAATGCCTTGTTGATGTCAGAGGTGAATAGGCAGACTTGTTCGAGATGATAGAAAGGCAACAGTAACTTGTGTAAGATCAACTAGGCAGCTGCCTTAGGGCGCCTCCAGAGAGGGAATAATGCTGCCAATTCAGCTGCATAAGCAGTGCAAACACCTCCCTGATGGGAAATCGCGAGGTGGATGCCTGGTGTTGCATGACTTATGAAGTTAAGAGGTAGGAGGGCGGGGGTCTGTGGGCAGGCAGAGCACAGAGGCCATAAGTAGAAGCGGCCCTGTGCGTGGGTTATGTGACATTACAGTGAGTGACACAGGGGCCAACGGCAGCAGTGGCAGTGTGGCACTGAGATCTGGGCCTGGCTGACAAGTAAAGACAGTGGCAATTACCCGGGCAGGGGCGGCTGAAGTGTGTTGAGACCTAGCAGAGGAGGAAGGTAACAACAGACTCACAACTCACTTTATTTAAATATATTGGCCTTTTTTAGAACCTGTGTGTACATAGCAGGTGCTGGCAGACTTTGCCCTGGGACCCAGTGAGCTTGAGGCGTGGGGTAGAAGTGGAACAGGAGTAGGAAGGGTAGGGACGATAAGGTAAATAACAAGGGTCTGGGACATTGGCAAGAAAGGGAGAGCAAGAGAATTATTAGTATATTAGAATACAAAAAAGAGAGAGAAGGTAGGAACTCAATAAGTTACTACACACAAGACAGGGATTTCAGCACACTAATTTTATTAGTCAATAATTATCATAGACTAAACCACAATAAAAATACAGCCTATAGTTAATACAATGTAAATCAATTGCAAACATATCTAAGGACCATTCAGCACCTCTACTAGAGGGTAGCTTCGCTTGACAGGTGAAAAAATCGGGCTACCTTAGTAATCCATTAGGCTCTATGCTGCAATGGACAGTAGGATACATGCAATATTGTACGTGTGTTACATTAAAGGTAAGGGAATCTGATAAGGGGTTTGTACAACACCTGTTTCAGAGGACACCACTATAATATAGTAGTACACAGTGTCATGAAAGTAATAGTACAATAGGATCTAGGTACACCCCCAGTTTAATCAGGTCCCTACCAATACAGGGTAAGGTACAGCTTTAAGAACAAACACAGAAGCATATGTTATAGCGTCTACACCAATGGCTTTCCTATGAACGCAAACAGTGGTTGTTTAAATTGTTAGGAAAAAGTTCAATGTAGTAAGCTGTGAATCTTCTCTGTTAATCAGGTGTATATGTTATAATTACCACCTTTAGTCCTCCACCTTAGCATTAGCAGCTATTCTCCAAAGAATGTTTCCATAAAGCAGAGGTCCGTAGCTTTTCCGATGGAAATAAAGTTTGAACAAAGTTACCATCCTGTTTGGAAAACTTCCAAAAGCTTGTTTCCAAAAGCTTGTTGGGTAAAAAGCAGCTGCGAATTCCAACAAAAAACTTTTCCGTCCTTCTGATAAGCTGACACCAACTGTTAGGTAAGAAACAGAGCAACCCGCTCTGAGTGCATCACTGCCGACACGCGTTTCCCCCCCTTGTGACTACAGCATCATTGGGGCTTCCTCAGGGCAAACGTTCATTGGAAGAACGACATCACTGACTACTTAAAAGCCGTTTCACAGCTTGATTCGCTCTTCCTTAGTCCAGACATCCAATTAGATAGTCACAGAAAACACACCCCTGACTTAGAATGATTAGTATATGGGCAAAAACTGGACAGATATTAGATGGAAACCATGGAGGTATTTTGCAGTCACTTTATGTTGAGCCACATACATTAAGTTTTTAGTATTTGGTTGTGATCACACTTAGTTTTTCTACAGCTCCTTACAACCAAGGTATGCAGAATACCATCTCTGAACGCATAATACGTTTAACCTTGATGCAGATCGGCTACAGCAGCAGAAGACCACACCTGGTGCCATTCCTGTCAGCTAAGAACAGGAAACTGAGGCTACAATTCGCACAGGCTCACCAAAATTGGACAATTGAAGATTGTAAAAACGTTGCCTGGTCTGATGAGTCTCGATTTCAGCTGCGACATTCAGATGGTAGGGTCAGAATTTGGCATAAACAACATGAAAGCATGAATCCATACTGCCTTGTATCAATGGTTCAGGCTGGTGGTGGCGGTGTAATGGTGTGGGGGATATTTTCTTGGCACACTTTGGGCCCCTTAGTACCAATTGAGCATCGTTTAAATGTCACAGCCTGTGTATTGTTGCTGACCATGTCCATCCCTTTATGACTACAGTGTACCCATCTTCTGATTGAGATGATTTGAGCTTTGTGACATGGTGCATTATCCTGCTCGAAGTAGCAAACTGGTTTCTTGAACATGACAATGAGTTCACTGTACTCCGATGACAGTCACCAGATCTCAATCCAATAGAGCACCTTTGGGATGTGGTGGAACAGGAGATTCACCTCATGGATGTGCAGCCGACATCACCAGGACTGCTTGTGCAATGATAACATTTATCTATGTGCGGCGGACATGATTGCTACAGCGGATCATGTCCGTCCGCACTTTCATATATCGGCCTCTTAATATAAATATTGCATAAATATGGTTTTACATGTTTTCATCTACTTTACTGCAAAGGGCTCCAATGCACTTATATATGTAAATATATGTATGCACATGCATTTATATGTTTATAAACACATAAATACATATGTATATATATATATATATATATATATATATATATATATATATATACATATTTAGACATGTTTTTTAATATATCTCTATGTTAAAGCCCTTTGCAGCCCTTTAATTTTCTAACACCTGAGGCCTCATATCTTTGAGGCCTTATAACTTTTTTGTCTCATGTAACATTTAACCTGATATCTGAAGTTGCATTACCCGACGTGCATTAAATTTGACTGCTCTCAATTGAATGCGTTTACTTTCAACTCATAATAGGCGTGCTAATTCCGCCACACACAAAGAGCCATGATATACCCATTATCACTTGTGCGCAACAGTAAGCACCACTCGTAATCTAGCCCTTAGCCAGTGGTAATTCTACTGGATTGAAAGCCAAAAATACACAGAGTTTTTACACAACAAATTCGAGTGGATTGGAACTGAGGTTTTAAACTATGGCTTACTATTTGGGGAGAAGAAGTGCTTTGAAAAAAAATGAGGTAGAATAGCAAGAGCGTTGGAGCTTTGTAAGCATAATGGAAGCCTGCAGATAAGAGGGCGCTAAGACAGAATTGTATTGCTGCAACAAGATAAGCTAGGAGTCAAAGAGTCACATTACCAGAATAGCTAACTATAAAGCAACAGATGATGTATTGGAGTAACAAAAGGGTATATCTGATATTTGAAAGTACATTTTTCTAAAATAATACATTGATGTATTCAGCTGTCAAATCTGGCACTGGCTGGGTTAATGTTTTTAGGAAATTGAAGCAATGTCCACTGTTAATCTAACACAAAGTTCATCTGACACCTGTGCTAAATATTTCCCTATTGTATTTTAGATGAATTATAGCACTTGTATCCACTCTGCGATAAGAGCATCTAAAAAGCTTCTTGACTACTGGTTACAAATAAAGGCATCAGGTACAATGCAAAATATACTGAGATGTAAGCAGCTAGCACAAGAATACAAAGCATAGGCTAGATTATCTGACACTTTTACACCATATCTACAAATTCAGCATCCTTTTGATATTATTAAAGGAACCAGAATTGAAGCACTAATAAAGTACATAGCGCTGTGCACAAAACAATGTGGTTATACAGATACAATACATTTAGTAATGTGATACATTTGCTAATGTTAAAGCGTTTTATTATAGCACTATTGTTTGCACTGAACTGTGTGTTTAACTTCGGCAAAGTAAGTTGAAACGTCGCTTAAAGGGACTTTAAATACTAAATACATTTGGCTAGATCACAAGTGGCACACAAACGTGAGCTCATGCACGATATTGAAATATCACACCCGCACGATCTTGCGCTCATATTACATTATTACAAGTTGAAAGTAAACACTACCACACGAGCGCAAACTAAAGGGCTAGTTAGTTAGTTGGGGCTAAATTAAAAGGGCTATAATGTATGTATACATACATATACATGTCTAAATATGCGTATATATACTGTATATATTTGAATATGTGTATACCTGTGTATTTATGTTTATATGTGTATATCTGTATATCCATACATATATATACACATGTATACATATATATACATATGTATATATACTTTGGAGCCCTTTCCACTACCTGAAAACATGAAAAATCATTTTTAATCAATTATATTTAATAATGTATTTTACTGTGTATGTACTGTAAATATTTTACATTCCACTGTTCTTTATTTACATTCTATATATATATATATATATATATATATATATATATATATATATATATATATAGAGAGAGAGAGAGAGAGAGAGAGAGAGATTTATATTTTACAAAAAATATACATCAGATATATAATAAAAAAAAATTTTTAAAAAAAAATATTTTCTTCTATGTGAAGAACATTGGAATGTAAAATAACCTTTGGGTTAGCTCAGTTGGTCTAACGCATGTTGGTTTAGCGCATGTATGATAAGTTTTAGTTTTCCTTTTTTTCAGTTTGTGCGCTTCATTGAAGTCTATGGGAAGACAAAGTTAACGTGGCCGCAATATCTGAAGTCCTGAAGTTAGCATGCGTTGAGCGGAAACAATTTACATTCAACTAGTAATATGTGCATTAAAAGTTTACTTTTGGCGGTGTGTGCACACAAGTAAAAGCACTTGTAATCTGGCCCCACCAGGTTAACTACAAGCAAGTTGCAACCATTGGAAAAACTTACTTAAGAATCTTTGGAAGTTTCCTATTTATATTGGAGGCATTAAAGTTTTTTTTTTATCTTTATTTACACAAGGACTTTATGTGCACAGTTTATTTTTACTGTGTTTTTGTTTTTCATTTTATTTATATTATTTTTGTGCATATGCATTGATTGTGTTTGACTTTTATATCACAATATGGCACACATATTGAGATGCATTTTCTATATGAACCATGAATGTTTAATTATGATGGTCATGTCCTTTTAAAGGGACAGTAAAGTCATAATTAGACATTCATGATTTAGACAGCACATACAAGTTTAAACAACTTTCCAATTTACTTCTATTATTTAATTGCCTTCTTTCTCTTTGTATCATTTGCAGAAAGAATTATCTAGGAAAGCTCAGGAGCAGCAAATAACTTAGGTTCTAACTGCTGATTGGTGGCTACATACAGTATCTCACAAAAGTGAGTACACCCCTCACATTTTTGTAAATAATTTATTATATCTTTTCATGTGACTGAAGAAATGACACTTTGCTACAATGTAAAGTAGTGAGTGTACAGCCTGTATAACAGTGTAAGTTTGCTGCCCCCTCAAAATAACTCTTCACACAGCCATTAATGTCTAAACCGTTGGCAACAAAAGTGAGTACACCCCTAAGTAGAAATGTCCAAATTGGGCCCAATTAGCCATTTTCCCTCCCCGGTGTCATGTGACTCGTTAGTGTTACAAGGTCTCAGGTGTGAATGGGGAGCAGGTGTGTTAAATTTGGTGTTATCGCTCTCACACTCTCTCATACTGGTCACTGGAAGTTCAACTTGGCACCTCATGGCAAACAACTCTCTGAGGATCTGAAAAAAAGAATTGTTGCTCTACATAAAGATGGCCTAGGCTATAAGAAGATTGCCAAGATCCTGAAACTGAGCTGCAGCACGGTGGGCAAGACTATACAGAGGTTCCACTCAGAACATGCCTCGCCATGGTCGACCAAAGAAGTTGAGTGTACGTGCTCAGCGTCATATCCAGAGGTTGTCTTTGCGAAATAGACGTATGAGTGCTGCCAGCATTGTTGCAGAGGTTGGAGTGGTGGGGGGTCAGCCTGTCAGCGCTCAGACCATATGCCGCACACTACATCAAATTGGTCTGCATGGCTGTCATCCCAGAAGGAAGCCTCTTCTAAAGATGATGCACAAGAAAGCCCACAAACAGTTTGTTGAAGACAAGCAGACTAAGGACATGGATTACTGGAACCATGTCCTGTGGTCTGATGAGACCAAGATAAACTTATTTGGTTCCGATGGTGTCAAGCGTGTGTGGCGGAAACCAGGTGAGGAGTACAAAGACAAGTGTGTCTTGCCTACAGTCAAGCATGGTGGTGGGAGTGTCATGGTCTGAGCCTGAATGAGTTCTGCCGGCACTGGGGAGCTACAGTTCATTGAGGGAACCATAAATGCCAACATGTACTGTGACATACTGAAGCAGAGCATGATCCGCTTCCTTCAGAGACTGGACCACAGGGCAGTATTCCAACATGATAACGACCCCAAACACACCTCCAAGACGACCACTGTCTTGCTAAAGAAGCTGAAGGTAAAGGTGATGGACTAGCCAAGCATGTCTCCAGACCTAAACCCTATTGAGCATCTGTGGGGTATCCTCAAATGGAAGGTGGGGAAGCGCTCCGTGATGTCATCAAGGAGGAGTGGAATAGGACTCCAGGGGCAATCTGTGAAGCTCTCGTGAACTCCATGCCCTAGAGGGTTAAGTCAGTGCTCCAAATTAATGGTGGCCACACAAAATATTGACCCTTTGGGCCCAATTTGGAGATTTCCACTTAGGGGTGTACTCACTTTTGTTGCCAACGGTTTAGACATTAATGGCTGTGTGTTGAGTTATTTTGAGGGGACAGCAAATTTACACTGTTATACAGGCTGTACATTCACTACATTACATTGTAGCAAAGTGTCATTTCTTCAGTTTTGTCACATGAAAAGATATAATAAAATATTTACAAAAATGTGAGGGATGTACTTACTTTTTTCTGAGATACTGTATATATATATATATATAGATATATATATATACACTGTATATACACACACACAATTTGTCATTGGCTCACCCATGTGTTCAGTTAGAAACCAATAGTGCATTGCTGCTCCTTCAACAAATGACACAGACAAAGAAGCAAATTTGATAATAGAAGTAAACTGGAAAGTTGTTTTAAATTGTATGTTCTACCTTAATCATGAAATAAATTTTTTGAATTTCATGTCCCTTTAAATTTCAGGTGTCCATGATATCTATTCTTCTAGATGGGATCCAAGACGGGAGAAGGGAAAAATCATAGACATACGACCCTAACTTTTTCAAATACCCCCTAGCTCAAACATTAAAACATCTGACAGAGTACTGGAACATAAATATTGACATCACATCCATACCACTAATCACATGGACCACAGATAAGCCCTACTTAAGAGGCTTACTAATACAAGACAAATCTAACCATACAAAACAACGGAAATTACAATTATCCCAACCACCAAGAAATAGAGGAAAAAAAACATAAATTGACACAAAAACAATAAATCCTACACACCCTCCAAGGCAATTGTATGACAGTAGCAAAACTATTGAATGACACAGCAGCAAAAGCTATACAAAGGCTGAAAGTTCAATATTACATCTTTGCCAATGAACCTGACAAATTTTTGGCCCACAAGATCTGGGAAAGACACAATACACTAGTTATTCACTACATACAAAAGTCGGATGGTACCATCATTTCCCATCCTCTAGATATAGTTGATGAGTTCACTCAGTACTACAGGAAATTATATGATGGCAATAAGGTATCTCACTCCCTAGCCGATGCTGCTAAATTTCTCTCTGATGCTCAATTACTAATTATTTCAGACAAGGACCGAGAGGCCCTTAATGCCACAAAAAATCACAATGGTCATAAAAGAATTAAAACCAGGCAAAGCTGCGGGGCCTGATGGGTTCCCAGGGGATTACTACAAATTATTTAAAACAACCTTGATACCCTATCTCACAAAATTTTGTAATTATATATTGGAAGGACATGATATTCCTCTGGAACTATTGGGAGCTAAAATAGTGGTCATCCCCTAACCCGGGAAAAATCCTAAATTATGCGCTAGTTTACTGCCCGATATTTCTCATAAACCAAGATCTTCAAATTTTCACTCAGATCCTTGACAATCGCCTCAAATTGATAATGCCATACATTGTACACTCAGACCAGATAGGCTTTATAAAAGGCAGAGAAGCCCCTGACAATATAAGGCGGATGCTTAACATAATCAGTAAGATGGGAACACCTTCTCTGCTGCTATCCTTGGATGCAGAGAAGGCATTCAATAAAATAGATTGGAGGTATATGATGGCTGTTCTACATTGCATGGGTTTCAAAGGTGTCTTTAGCACAGCAATTAAAGCACTTTACTCCACACCAATTTGATGGCCCAATTTAATTAACTATATAAATACAACTACTTGCCACTCATCAGGACTATTAGACAAGACATTTATATATGGAAAAACTTCACATTTCCTGATTTTGGCGACTCTCAGCAATCACAATAAAATATTTCCCAGATTACTGTGTTTATTTAGAACCTTACCACTCAAAGTACCATTTGCAGAATTATCCACATTACAATCAGAATTGGCATATGTCAGAGGCAACAAAAAAGCTAGGATACCGGCACTAAAACATCCATAAGTTAATTGACTACTATAAAGCAACAAGGATGGCTCAAATTATGTTACTAGGTAGAACATTTAAAGAAGCTCTATGGACAACTCTAGAATTATTCTTTCCTAAGAAAGGGTGAGTCCACGGCTTGAGTAATTACTGTTGGGAACCAATACCCAGGCTAGAGGACACGGATAAATAGGGAGGGACAAGACAGGCAGTCCTAAACAGAAGGCACCACCGCTTGCAGAACCTTTCTCCCAAAAGAACCCCCAGCCGAGGCAAAAGTATCAAATTTGGAAAAAGTATGTAGAGAAGTTGCCACCTTGCAAATTTGCTCGACAGAAGCTTCATTTTTGAAAGCCCAAGAAAAGGAAACAGCTCTTGTGGAATGAGCATTAATTCTCTCAGGAGGCTGCTGTCCAGCAGTCTCATAAGCCAAACTAATTATACTTTGTAACCAAAAAGAAAGAGTAGTAGCAGTAGCTTTCTGACCTTTATGTTTCCCCGAGAAACAGACAAAGAGGGCAAAGGACTGGCGAAAATCCTTAGTCGCCTGTAAGAAGAATTTAAGAGCACGTAAAACATCCAAATTGTGCAACAAACGTTCTTTGGAAGAAGAAGGATTAGGACACAGAGAGGGAACAACAATTTCTTGATTGATATTTCTATTAGAAACAACCTTAGCAAGGAAACCTAACTTAGTACGAAGAACCGCCTTATCGGCATGAAAAATAAGAATCACACTGCAGAGCTGAGAGTTCTGAGACTCTTCGAGCAGAAGAGTTAGCAACAAGAAACAAAACCTTCCGAAATAACAACTTAATGTCTATGGAATGCAACGGCTCAAATGGAGCCAGCTGTAAAACTTTAAGAACAAGGTTAAGGCTCCAAGGAGGAGTAACAGACTTAAAGACAGGCCTGATTTTGACCAAGGCCTGACAAAAAGATTGCACATCTGGCACATCCGCCAAACGTTTATGTAGCAAAACTGATAAAGCAGAAATCTGACCCTTCAG
The DNA here is from genome assembly GCF_027579735.1 of Bombina bombina. Classification (NCBI taxonomy): domain Eukaryota; kingdom Metazoa; phylum Chordata; class Amphibia; order Anura; family Bombinatoridae; genus Bombina; species Bombina bombina. Next base: position 240,184,908 of record NC_069501.1, on the reverse strand, counting down.
GGTACTGACTGACAATCCTTTCTCCAGGCCTTCCTGAAGAAAAGATTAAATTCTAGGAATTCTAATCCTTGTATTCACACCAATAAAGATATTTACACCATATCTTATGGTAAATCTTTTTAGTAACAGGTTTGCGAGCCCGAATCATGGTCTCAATGACCGACTCAGAAAAACCACGCTTAGACAGAATTAAGTGTACAATCTCCAAGCAGTCAGCTTCAGAGAAACAAGATTTAGATTAAGGAAGGGACCCTGAATCAGGAGGTCCTTCCTCAGAGGTAGTCTCCAAGGTGGGAGAGATAACATCTCCACTAGGTCTGCAAACTAGATCCTGCAAGGCCATGCAGGTGCTATCAGAATCACCAACGCCCTCTCATGTTTGATACGAGCAATGACTCATGGAAGGAGAGCAAATGGAGGAAACAGGTATGCCAACCTGAAAACCCAAGAAACCGCCAGAGAATCTATCAGAACGGCCTGCAGATCTCTTGACCTTGAACCATACCTTGGAAGCTTGGCGTTCTGATGGGACGCCATCATATCTAACTCCGGTACCCCCCATTTGAGCACTAAGCTGGAGAACACCTCTGGATAGAGTTCCACTCCCCGTGATGAAAAGTCTGTCTGCTCAGAAAATCCACTTCCCAGTTGTCTACTCCTGTTAGGTGGATGGCAGATAGACAGCAATTGTGGGTCTCTGCCCACTGAAGAATCTGAGTAACCTCCTTCATGGCTAAGGAACTCCGAGTTCCTCCCTGGTGATTGATGTAGGCCACAGAGGTTATGTTGTCTGACTGGAACCTGATAAACTGGGCTGAGAACAACTGAGGCCAAGCCAATAGAGCATTGTAAATCACCCTCAACTCCAAGATGTTAATGGGAAGAGCAGACTCCTCCCGAGTCCAAAGGCCCTCAGCTTTTAACAAGTTTCAGACTGCTCCCCAGCCCAACAGGCTGGCGTCCATAGTCACGATCACCCAGGAAGGTCTCCGAAAGCATGTGCCCTGAGAGAGATGTTCCTGAGAAATCCACCACGGGAGAAAATCCCTTGACAACTGATCTCACTCTATTCTCTGAGATAGATCTTCATGGTCGCCATTCCATTGTCAGTAGCAAAACTATTGAATGACACAGCAGCAAAAGCTATACAAAGGCTGAAAGTTCAATATTACATCTTTGCCAATGAACCTGACAATTTTTTGGCCCACAAGATCTGGGAAAAGACACAATACACTAGTTATTCACTACATACAAAAGTTGGATGGTACCATCATTTCCCATCTGAGCATGCACAAATGGAGCATGTCTGAGCATGCACAAATGGAGAGTTCTCAAATGGAATTGAGCAAAACGAATGCTATCCATGGAAGCCACCATCAGACCAATTACCTCTATACATTGAGCCACTGAAGGATGAGCAGTAGCCTGAAGATAGAGGCAATAGGAAATGATTTTGTTTTTCCAGACTTCTGTCAGAAAAATCTTCATCAATAGAGAATCTATTATGGTTCCTTAGAACACTACTCTTGTAGCAGGGGAAAGGGGGCTTTTTTCCATATTCACATTGCATCCGTGGGAACGAAGAAGAGACAACAATATCTATGTGTGAGATTTTGCCAAAAGAGCCCCTAGAACCTTTGAAAAAATTCTGGGAGCCGTGGCTAGACCAAACGGAAGAACCGCAAACTGGAAATGTTTGTCCAGAAAGGCAAATGTCAGGAATCTGTGATGGCCCCTGTGAATAGGAACATGAAGATACGCATCCTTTAGGTCTATGGTTGTCATGAACTGACGCTCTTGTACTAAAGGAAGAATGGAGATTATAGTCTCCATCTTGAATGATGAAACTTTGAGAAACTTGTTTAGACACTTCAAGTCTAGAATGGGACAGAAAGTTCCTCTTTTTTTTGGGAACCACAAATAGGTTGGAGTAGAACCTGAGACCCTGTTCCTGCACTGAAACTGGGACTATCACTCCCAAGGATGTTGTATATATTTCAAGAATGCCTCTCTCTTTATCTGGTCTGCAGATAATCTTGAGAGAAGGAATCTGCCTCTTGAATTCCAATTTGTAACCCTGGGATACTATGTCCACAGTCCAGGGATCTGGGACATCTCGTATCCAGGCTTGAGACAACTGAGAAAGTCTGCCCCCCACATGATCCAACCCCGGATCGGGGGCAAACTCTTCATGCTGATTTAGAATCAGCTGCGGGTTTCTTTGATTGTTTCCCGTTGTTCCAAGACTGATTGGGTTTCCAAGAAGACTTGGATTGTTCCTGCTGGGAAGAAGAAGGGGAAGGATTACCTCTGAAGTTTCGAAAGGAACAAAAATTACTCTGACGTCCATTAGAAAAGACCCTTTTCCATACGTAATATCAGAGATACATTCTGCCAAACAGGGTCCACACAAGGTTTTGCCCTTGTAAGGAATCACCAGAAGCTTGACTTTAGAGGAAACGTCCACAGACCAGGATTTCAACCATAACGCCCTGTGGGCTAGGACAGCGAAACTAGAAGTTTTAGCTCCTAGTCTAACAACCTGTAAAATGGCATCTGCAATAAAGGAATTTGCCAACTTAAGAGCTTTAATCCTATCCTGAATTTCATCCAAGGAAGTCTCTACTTGAAGAGAATCAGAAAAGGCATCAAACCAATAAGATGCTGCACTAGTCAAGGTGGCAATACACAATGCAGGTTGCCATTGGAGACCTTGATGAACATAAATCTTTTTCAAATAAGTCTCCAGCTTCTTGTCCATTGGATCCTTCAAAGAGCAGCTATCCTCAATAGGAATAGTGGTTCTCTTAGCCAGAGTGGAAATGGCCCCTATAAATTTGGGTACAGTATACCAAGGGTCTTTAATAGAGTCCTTGACAGGAAACATTTTCTTAAAAATGGGAAACGGGGAAAAAGACACCCCTGGTTTCTCCCATTCCAGTGAGATAATCTGATAGCGGGAGTTAGCTGCATTGAGTGTAATGGCACGATCGGGCTGGGCTGTGACTAGACAGCTGCCCAGATGCGCTCAGGGGAAAAATCAGACACGCTCAGTAGAGCAAGAGCGGCGGTCTGAAAATCCTCTTTTTTTAATCAAATTTCACCGGCAATATTATGTTGCCTAAAGTTTGGCTAAGATAATGTTATATAATTCTGCACTATGTGCAGAATTATATAACATTATTTTCTAGGTTTCCTGCCTCTTTAAATCTGAAAGATACCACCTCCATCTCAGAAGAAAGAATTATACTGTCCAAATCTGAGATTTCACCCTCAGAATGTCCCGATGTATCTTCCTCATCAGACTTATGAGAAAGGGCAACTTGGGAAGCAGAACTGAGGACAGGCACCTTACTTTCTGAATTTCTAGATTTCCTCTTGCGTTTTCCCTGTAATCTGGGAATGGTAGCTAATGCCGCAGATACCGCTGAAGATACATGGGCAGCAATTTCTGCTTTTAAATAAACTCCACTAGGAGTTATAGAGGAAACGCAGGGCACTGCATATGACGCCATTGAGGCTTGGAACATAGCAGAAGAATGCTGAGGTATTATTTTAACAGCATCATCCTGAGAGACATTAGGCTCAAAAATGTTACCTTTATTTTGCAAGGTTTTCTTGACACATGAAGAACAAAATTCCATAGGAGCTGCAATTTGTGCATCTAAACATAATATGCATGAATTCATGAGAGCAGGCTCTTGCTCCATATCAGACATGTTGTGAAACAGTAAATAAACTTGTACAGATAAGTTTAAAAGATTTTAATATTCAAGTAAAATAAACTAAGGAAAAAATACACTTTAAATTTTATCCCAAATTAGGATCGATCCCCAGCTAAAATTATGTGAGAAAAATTAAGAAAAAAACATTTAATAAACATCAAATAAACTTCTAAAATATCCCTCAGGCAACCCCACACCTCAATTACTGAGGTGCCTTACCACTACAAACTAAGACCAGATCACTCAGAAATGGAGAAAAACAACTTTTCCCTCAGAAACGTTATGAAGTAAAGTCGGTCATGTGACCGCACCTGCCGAGCTCAAATTACTGCTACGACATAGAGAGGCACTACAAATAGCTTTCTGGTACACTGACTACCAGAAATAACCGTTTTTTTCAAATCGGACAGTTTAAAATGTTATATAGTTTTATTTTAAAGCAAAGGGGAAATAAATAAGCTGCTGAAATAGAAAATCCAGCCTTACTTTCAGTTTAAACTTGAATTGTTTTATCAAGTAAATATGTGTCAGAAAATAAAGCCTAATAAAAACATTTTAACCTTTCTTTTTAAAAGAGTTTAAATGTTAGTCTCACACATGCTACAGTGCCTGCTTTATGCCCCAGTGTAACCCATACAACAGGATTATCTATGTCTCAATAAAAAAAAAGCAGTGTCTTTTACTTTGTTAAGTGCATGCTCTCCCCAAATGGAAGAAAAAGCACTTACCTGCTCCGCTGTCCAGCATGTAGACAAGTACAAGATATGAGAAGACACAGTTCTTCGCAGAGACCTTTGAAAAAGAAGGAACAGAGTAGCCAACTCTGGTTTTCTAAACTAGGGCAGCAATTGTTAGGAAAACGCAGTAAGTACCTCTTTACAAATTCCTAACTGCTTTAAAGCCACCACTACCCGATTGCAAGGAATGACATGGAATACGGCTATACCCCAAAACTTGCTTGTAGATTAAATAAAACATTTTCTTCAGACACCTAAACTTTACCTCCTCCATGCACCGAAGGCAAAGAGAATGACTGGGGGTTGTGTGTAAGCGAGTGATACTTAGCAGTTAAACTGTGGTGCTCTTTGCCTCCTCCTGCTGGCCAGGAGTGATATACCCAACAGTAATTACTCAAGCCGTGGACTCACCATATCTTAGGAAAGAAAACTACACCGGTATCTCTACCTTTAGCTGTCCTTGTCCATACAGAAATATCTCTCTAAGGTTATCTCTCAGTCTAGAACAATTCTAGAAACAATGTTTATATCAATCACTAGACCAAAACACTCTATATCCCAATTATATATATCGATACTGACAGCCAATGTGGCTACCAAAACACAACTCATGCTTACATGGGAAAAATACCTAGAGGTTACTTTAGAGAAACAACAATGGGAAAGTATATTTAACTCACTTAAAGGTCTTGAAAGTGCAGATCTACGTGAAAACTCTATAAAAACAGCATTTTGCTGGTATCTCACTCCAGTGAAAACATCACATATGTACATAGGGGGCTCTAAATTATGTTATAGAGGATGTGGAGAAATGAGCACCTACAGGCATATGTGAGAAGAATGTGATAGAGTTAGAGAACTTTGGTATAAACTTAAAATGTAATTAGCCAACTCTCTCCCCTTACAGTCTCTCAGGCCTTACTACACACACATATTCGAAGATTCAACAAAGCCAGGAGTTCCATCTTGGGTGGAAGTACACAATGAACTCAAACTAACATATGAGACATATGAATCAGCATCTTATATATTAGCCACAGAGAATCTTTCCATAAAATATGATTCTATTGGATTCTAAATAGAGAGAGGGTGAACTAATAGGTTTTCTAGCATTTGGAAGGGGTTTAAACATATACTAAGAAGGATAAGATCTGATACATGTTGCAACACAAGAGTACAGAGGGGATAGTAAATATACTCTTAATCAATATAAATCAAAATAAAAAAAGTATGACTCAAACAACAAGTTGTTGTTTTTTTATTTTTCTTTATTTTTTTTTATTATTTTTTATTTTACAAAAATAGTTATTTTATTATTGTTTCATTGTTATTCTATTTATGGCAATCTCTTTATTATATGTAACACTTGGATATATAAACTACTACGACTCCTCCTCTCCACAACATGGATATTGTAAAGGACACTAATTAAATATGAAGCAATGGTTACAGGTTTGAGAATTAAATCATTGATAAAGAAAGACTCTATCACCATTGGTCTTCTACGTATCCTCCAAGAACTCAACATAATATTTATGAGACATGGAAATTTAAAGAAAGATATTGTGCGATATTGTAATTATGAAAATGCTATATTTCTATTGTATCAAAATATATTATTAAAAATCATTTAAACATGTCCATACGGTGCAAATTAACCCATTCTTCGAGTTCTTCATTCCATCTTCTAAAACTTCACTTTAGATTGATTTTTTTCTCCTTGGATTTAAAGTAATTTTAATGGAAGTTTGAAGCTCAACTAAGGTTTTTTGTTTGTTTTTATTTTATGTTTTTTTTAACAAACCTTGCATTTTCAGAAGATACCTTTAGTTTATTGTATCCACTGATATGGACAAAAGCCAGTGCCTAGAAAATGTGTTGTATTGAAATTTTAATAAAGTGCTTGTCAGACGATTGTACGTGAGTCATTCTTTTCAAAATATCATGACCACAAAGTTTTGTTAATCTTCAGTAAGCATCAATTCACATTTTTTTTAAGAGCACCATCATTTAAGATTATGCATCTTGTTTTCCAAGCAATATCAGTTACTGGAAATAAAAAGGCAATGTATATTTTTTGCTGTTTTTAAGCTTGTGCAATATTGCAATGTAAATGTAAAATGTAATTTTTTTTCAGGTTTTAGAGAGCCTTAAACACTTATTGAATTCCCCATAAAATATATAATTATTTGTAGTAAACTAAATTGCAATACAATTGCATTGGGGTTTTTTATGCCCTCTTTTTCCTAATGTAACAGTGAAAATTGTTTATATTTAATTCCTGCAATAGGTTGAAGGAGTGGCGTATTTAGGTTTTGTGCTGCTCTAGGCCCTCAAAATTCTGAGAGGAGTGGAGGGAAGATGAAGGAGGAAGGGAGGGAGATGGCAGATGAGGGAAGGAGAGAAGGGAGAAAAGTGAAGGAGGGAGATGAGGGAGGAAGAGACGTGAAAGAGGGAGATGAGGGAAGGGAGAGGGGAGAGAAGAATAGGAAGGAAGGGAGGAAGAGAATAGAAGAAGAGGAGAGAAGGGAGGGTGGGAGAAGAGAGAAAGGAAGGAAAAAGAGAGAGGGGGGATGAAGAGAGAGGGAGTGAAAGAAAGAGAAATATGGAGAGGGAGAGAGAAAGAGGGAGGGAGAATGGAGGAGAGAGGGGGGTAAGAGAGGCAGACAGAGAGAGAGGTGTTGAGGGAGAAAGAGAGGGGGAGAGCAAAGGAGGGAGGCAGAGACAGCACCCTTTGTTTAATAGACACTAAAACAATATATACTATTCAAAATGTGAAAAGTATATAAGACATAATTTATCTTAGCCTACTTAATTTTAGCAGCAGTATAAAATAGTATATATATATATATATATATATACATATATATATATATATATATATATATATATATATATCACAGAAGTTATTTAAAAAAATGGAACTGCAACACCTCCACCAAATGAAACATCACAAGAATAGCTGTGGATATTGTCATCATTGTACTGGCTGTTCTGGGGGGGGGGGGGGGGGTAGGGTTGCTATGAGTCCCTTGACATTATAGTTTCATATATAGAATTTTACTGGGTATTATATGCTAAATTACTTTTTTAAAGGTTTATATATCATTAATGGTTGAATAGATCTGGTTAACATTTAGCTTAGCAGACTTTATCAAGTCATCTGCATTTCATCTAAAGGAAACTAAATAAATAAAAAATAGAGTTTTCATGTAAGGCAATCAATTATCTTTTTGCCTGAACATAAATTGTGTCTGGTTGATTATTCAATGCCTGAATTCTTAATAATTTGATCAATAGATCCAGAAAAAAAGTATATTATGGGAGCTTACATGAAAATGACAGTGGAAATCAACAAAAGCAGTATAAATGACTGAAGTGTATAGTGCCCATAAGTACTAAATCAGTGGACAAGGGAAACAATATTGTTTTGTGTAATCCTTTATTGTGACATTTCGGGACCACAAACGTCCCTTCTTCTGACAACCAGTACAAGTAAAAATGCAAACTTTTATAGGCCTGAGTGACCCTCCCCTTCAGGGCTACCAGTCAGTGATAACCGTGTGCAAAATAATCAACCAAGTGCACAAGCTTAATACTACATAAAGTATAAGTGATACATGAATAAAACAAGAAATATATGTATAAAACAAGTGAAGCCATTAATCGTGTCAAGTGTAAAACTTAAAATTGTAGATCTACCTTCCGTTATGATGATCTTGGCCAGTGTATAAATACTGATATAAACCAGCATGGCTACCAATACAATGACACTGATTGGATCAGGAGAACAACACCCACCAATCCGATAAAACATCACAACTCTGAAGCTGCCCTCATAGCATCTGTTAGGAAATTACTTGTTTCCTCCCACCTATGACTTTGCAGCTACCTGTCCCTTTAAATTCTAACGACGCCCTGTTCCTAGTGCTTAGTTTTTTGACTCAACTTACAGAGAAGTCGCATCCAGCTAAGCTCTTACTAACAAGTATTTATCATACTGATTCTTTTTGGAAATCAATCATCCTTTGCATATTTGGGATTATCAGTAAAACTTTCAAATCATCAAGTTACTCAGACGAATCTGAGTTTTGTACTGGGAACTGTACTGCATTATTTCATCAATATCGCTCATATCTGACATACACCAAGTTTATCAGCCTGCTCCTCAAACTGTTCAGATCTTTGACTGGAGATACTCCTTACCAAATGCCAAGCAAACCGAAGTAACAAAAACAGAGTTAAAGGACTTTATAATTCACCTGGTTTTGTTGTCAGCCTCAGCATGTGACGTCATCTGCCACTCAAGCTCCACTGAGAGAGCTCACGCCCACTCTAACCGCACGCATACCTAACGAGTATAGAGCTCACACACGCTGTCATTCTGGATTCACAGCAACTGCACCACAGGAGAAAAAGAGGTTATTTCTCACAGGTACTTGCATGTTTATCTGCCCCAAAACTTGTATATTCAAGTTCGTAAAGGACAGAAATAAAGGACACTCATTCATTTAGTAAATTCCAATACCTTGCTGTTTCTTTTCACAACGTTCCTGAATACTGAAATAGAAATTGTAATATTCATATGTTGCAATTTACCTCATCTGTATCAAATCCACTTACTGCAAATAGCTACTAATTTCATATATCAGTAGCAAATAGGAAAGTGGTACAATTACTAATTTTCGGTCTGCAGCTGAGATCTTATATAGATATCACAGTAACTGTTGCAACAATAAAAAGGAATATAATCCTTACAGCATCAGAGAGCCATCAAGTTCTCCTCCAGGGTAACTTAACTTAAATACAGACTCAGGTACATGACTATAACTAGCTCTCTATTACAAAAGGGGGAGCATCACCCACCGGGGCTAACAAGCCCCCCGCAACTGTATTTGCAGTATCAGCCGACCTTGATATCCAAACAAAGCCACTGATAGGCTCCCATGCATGGTACATACTCATCCCTTTAGCTAACTGGTATAGAGCTCCTCCTCCAATCCGAGTATATCCTTCAAACCTTCATAAAATGTTTAACATTAATGTTTAAAATTAACATAATCTGTAGCCGGTAATCACCCTTAAGTGGCCTATCGTCTGTGGAAAATGAAATATATATAGTCTTATGACCCACAACATATAAAATAAAATAAACCCTAAGTACAAACTCAAAAACTTAAACATAACAATACTACCCTACATCTAGACTCATCATAATTCCAGGGGATGAACAATGTCCGACAATACCCAGGGAGAACCTCAAAAACTCCCGTTATATAAAATAAGCCGCTGATCACAACCATACAGTAGTACCAAACGAAGGGCCAAAGACAAATACACCTTCCCCATATGCATGCAGCACCTACAATAACCTATCTATGGTCCCTATAGGTGGACATGTGTCACAACGTGAGACACCCCACCCATAGCAGGGGTGAAATAAAGAGAGATGTCACCCAAAGGGTAACTATTACAGTGGCTTTGTTTTGATATCAAGGTCGGCTGATACTGCAAATACAATTGCGGGGCTTGTTAGCCCCGGTGGGTGGTGCCCCCCTTTTGTAATAGAGAGCTAGTTATAGTCATGTACCTGAGTCTGTATTTAAGTTGTTACACTGGAGGAGAACTTGATGGCTCTCTGGTGCTATGGGGGCGGCTTGAGAGTTGTGATGTCGTATCGGATTGGTGGGTGTTGTTCTCCTGATCCAATCAGTGTCATTGTATTGGTAGCCATGCTGTTTTATATCGGTATTTATACACTAGCCAAGATCATCATAACGGAAGGTAGATCTACCATTTTAAGTTTTACACTTGACACAAGATTTATTGCTTCACTTGTTTTATACATATATGTATTGTTTTCACATACACTTTATGTAATATTAAGCTTGTGCACTTGGTTGATTATTTTGCACATGGCTATCACTGATTGGTAGCCCTGAAGGGGAGGGTCATTCAGGCCTATAAAAGTTTGCAATTTTACTTGTACAGGTTGTCAGAAGAAGGGATGTTTGTGGTCCTGAAATATCACAATAAAGGATTAACACTGATGTCTAAAGTCCAGTGAGTGCTTTTCTACTGTTTTGCTATATTCCTTGCTATAGCACCCTGGCGGTTGCAGAACGGTGATGAGAGTGCATACACTACACCCTTATGAGATATATATAGCTGCCGTTTCTTCTACACAGTGTACCATATACAGTCTACTTCTACTGTCTGGCGTTTTAGGGATTTACTCTGTCTTATTATTTTATATCTTTTAAACTTTGTACTGCTATGACACTACATTTGGATTATATATACTAGCATCCAACCGGCATGTATTTTTTGGGACTAATTCTTTACTCTGTGCATTCAGCACACTGTGTTATTAAGTTATAATCATCTTAACACAGTTCTACAGGGAAACTGTGTACCATTCTGTTTATATTATTTTTTGGTGCTAGCCTGACAGCACCTTTCACACAGTTTCCATATTTACAAGGGTTTTTCACACATTACCCATGGAAGGCCCACAGTTTTACTCTTTGATGCCCTTATCAGCAAGGGATTACCAGTGGAGGCTCCTCCATTTGAGCACACTCGCACGTGCCCCCCAAAGCAGCCCAGAAGAAAGAAAAAAAAAACAGAATAAAAAAAATGTAATTTTTCCAATAGCCCCCTACTGTAAAAATTATATATTTTTTTTGTCCCCCAAAAAATCCAAACAGTTTGTTTAATAAGGAATAATAAAAAAAAAAAATATTATATAATTTATACACTAACCCTGTCCCTAACCGCACGCGCGGTAGCTAAGACATATGGCAGTGTGCTATGCGCATCCTAAATTTGCAGCCTGCGCAGCTCCCAGCCTCCCCATCCCTATACTTTGTGTATCGCACACTTCAGCCTGTGCGTGCTGTGGGAGGTGATGAGGTTATGTTGGTAGCCCAGCCAATCAGCGGGAGAAAGAGCTGACAGACAGAGGCGCGGAGTGAGACGCATCAGTGAGCTGCCAGTCACACACTGTGAGCGCCGGAGTAGACTGCGGAGGAGGAGCAACTAAAGAAGTTCTCTGTCTCAGTCTCATTATACCAGCCCAGCCGTTAGCCAACTAACTTGCAGACAGTCTGCAGAGCCGCACCCCCCCACCGGCAGCAATGAGGACCAGACCTGGACCGGACCGCACGAGGGTGACAAGTTCAGAGGGGGGTGATATCACACACCAACCAGGCCAGCTGAGCAGGCAAGAACTTAGTGACAGTCGCTCCATACCTGGTCACATTCCTCAATAAATTATACAGCAGCTGCAGCACCACCAGGAGGAATGTGACCTGAGATAAATAGGGAGGTGTGCAGAGCTGGAATCACAACCTGCCAGGACAGAGAGGAGGAAGCGGGAAGCGCTTGCAACACTGACAGGCAGCAGCAAATTTGAGCTTGAAGACAGGAGAAGATTGATCTGAGGTAACCGTCCAACCCTGTAACTGTAAGCCATCATAATAAATAGCTGCAGCATATATGATAGGGATCTGCTTTGGGGCACTTGCCCATAATAGCTTAATAACAATGGTAGTCAACCCAATTTGCCTTGCCAATTTAAATGCATAGACCACTCCAGGAACATAAAAAATGTGATTGGCTGAGTGAACTATTGAGCTAATAAAGCCTGATTTGCCTGTCTGCTTTAGAAAAAATACCTCTTTTTATAGAGCCCAACACACACACACACAACATGCAGCTTGGGAGAGAGAAACAGAATTAATTATACACAGAGAAACAGAATAAAAAAAAAATATATATATATATATATATATATATTCACTGGAAATATCATGTATGACAAGTTCCCTTTATTTTTATTTTTTTAAATAAAAGTGGGACTAGTGTGTGTATATATACTGTGTGTATGTATATATATATATATATATATATATATGTATATGTATTTCTATATATTGGAGAGCAATCTGAGGGGCGGGCTTTATTTCAAGGGGTGTGGTCAGGGGCGGGGCCAAGTGCACCTCCATCTTCATAATTCACCAGCCGCCACTGGGGATTACCCAGATACTGATATTACAAAAAAAATTTCTACAGATAAAGCAAACTATACACTGCCTGGTTTATTTGATGAAATGAAAAAACTCCTGATAAAAGAGCACAGATTACAGTGGGACATACGGACAATGGAAACATATGCTAAACTCAAGATAATCCCTCGTGGCCTACGTTTAAAATTTTTTTTCTAGGTTTGATGTTATACTTAGAAGTGGTGTGGTAGAAGCCAAACAATTAGTCCTTGAAACAAAACACACTAACACCTAGATTTGGAGTTTGGCGTTAGCCGTGAAAACCAGCGTTAGAGGCTCCTAACGCTGGTTTTAGGCTACCGCCGGTATTTGGAGTCACTCAAAATAGGGTCTAACGCTCACTTTTCAGCCGTGACTTTTCCATACCGCAGATCCCCTTACGTAAATTGCGTATCCTATCTTTTCAATGGGATCTTTCTAACTTCGGTATTTAGAGTCGTTTCTGAAGTGAGCGTTAGACATCTACCGACAAAACTACAGCCGCAGGAAAAAAGTCAGTAGTTAAGAGCTTTCTGGGCTAACGCCGGTTCATAAAGCTCTTAACTACTGTGCTCTAAAGTACACTAACACCCATAAACTACCTATGTACCCCTAAACCGAGGTCCCCCCACATCGCCGACACTCGAATAAATTTTTTTAACCCCTAATCTGCCGACCACCACCTACGTTATCCTTATGTACCCCTAATCTGCTGCCCCTAACACCGCCGACCCCTGTATTATATTTATTAACCCCTAACCTGCCCCCCACAACGTCGCCTCCACCTACCTACACTTATTAACCCCTAATCTGCCGACCGCAAAGCGCCGCCACCTACGTTATCCTTATGTACCCCTAATCTGCTGCCCCTAACACCGCCGACCCCTATATTATATTTATTAACCCCTAATCTGCCCCCCTCAACGTCGCCTCCACCTGCCTACACTTATTAACCCCTAATCTGCCGAGCGGACCTGAGCGCTACTATAATAAAGTTATTAACCCCTAATCCGCCTCACTAACCCTATAATAAATAGTATTAACCCCTAATCTGCCCTCCCTAACATCGCCGACACCTAACTTCAATTATTAACCCCTAATCTGCCGACTGGAGCTCACCGCTACTCTAATAAATGTATTAACCCCTAAAGCTAAGTCTAACCCTAACACTAACACCCCCCTAACTTAAATATAATTTAAATCTAATGAAATTAATTAACTCTTATTAAATAAATTATTCCTATTTAAAGCTAAATACTTACATGTAAAATAAATCCTAATATAGCTACAATATAAATTATAATTATATTATAGCTATTTTAGGATTAATATTTATTTTACAGGTAACTTTGTATTTATTTTAACCAGGTACAATAGCTATTAAATAGTTAAGAACTATTTAATAGCTAAAATAGTTAAAATAATTACAAATTTACCTGTAAAAGAAATCCTAACCTAAGTTACAATTAAACCTAACACTAGACTATCAATAAATTAATTAAATAAACTACCTACAATTACCTACAATTAACCTAACACTACACTATCAATAAATTAATTAAATACAATTGCTACAAATAAATACAATTAAATAAACTAGCTAAAGTACAAAAAATAAAAAAGAACTAAGTTACAAAAAATAAAAAAATATTTACAAACATAAGAAAAATATTACAACAATTTTAAACTAATTACACCTACTCTAAGCCCCCTAATAAAATAACAAAGCCCCCCAAAATAAAAAAATGCCCTACCCTATTCTAAATTACTAAAGTTCAAAGCTCTTTTACCTTACCAGCCCTGAACAGGGCCCTTTGCGGGGCATGCCCCAAGAAATACAGCTCTTTTGCCTGTAAAAAAAAACATACAATACCCAAGCCCCCCAACATTACAACCCACCACCCACATACCCCTAATCTAACCCAAACCCCCCTTAAATAAACCTAACACTAAGCCCCTGAAGATCATCCTACCTTGTCTTCACCTCACCGGGTATCACACCGATCCGTCCAGAAGAGCTCCTCCGATGTCCTGATCCAAGCCCAAGCGGGGGGCTGAAGAGGTCCATGATCCGGCTGAAGTCTTCATCCAAACGGGGCAGAAGAGGTCTTCCATCCGATTGAAGTCTTCATCCAAGCGGCATCCATCCAGAGCGAAGCGGCAGCATCCTGAAGACCTCCACCGCGGAACATCCATCCTGGCCGACGACTGAACGACGAATGACGGTTCCTTTAAATGACGTCATCCAAGATGGCGTCCCTCGAATTCCGATTGGCTGATAGGATTCTATCAGCCAATCGGAATTAAGGTAGGAATATTCTGATTGGCTGATGGAATCAGCCAATCAGAATCAAGTTCAATCCGATTGGCTGATCCGATCAGCCAATCAGATTGAGCTTGCATTCTATTGGCTGATCGGAATCCTATCAGCCAATCGGAATTCGAGGGACGCCATCTTGGATGACGTCATTTAAAGGAACCGTCATTCGTCGTTCAGTCGTCGGCCAGGATGGATGTTCCGCGGTGGAGGTCTTCAGGATGCTGCCGCTTCGCTCCGGATGGATGCCGCTTGGATGAAGACTTCAATCGGATGGAAGACAGACCTCTTCTGCCTTGCTTGGATGAAGACTTCAGCCGGATCATGGACCTCTTCAGCCCCCCGCTTGGGCTTGGATCAGGACATCGGAGGAGCTCTTCTGGACGGATCGGTGTGATACCCGGTGAGGTGAAGACAAGGTAGGATGATCTTCAGGGGCTTAGTGTTAGGTTTATTTAAGGGGGTTTGGGTTAGATTAGGGGTATGTGGGTGGTGGGTTGTAATGTTGGGGGGCTTGGGTATTGTATGTTTTTTTTTACAGGCAAAAGAGCTGTATTTCTTGGGGCATGCCCCGCAAAGGGCCCTGTTCAGGGCTGGTAAGGTAAAAGAGCTTTGAACTTTAGTAATTTAGAATAGGGTAGGGCATTTTTTTATTTTGGGGGGCTTTGTTATTTTATTAGGGGGCTTAGAGTAGGTGTAATTAGTTTAAAATTGTAATATTTTTCTTATGTTTGTAAATATTTTTTTATTTTTTTGTAACTTAGTTCTTTTTTATTTTTTGTACTTTAGCTAGTTTATTTAATTGTATTTATTTGTAGCAATTGTATTTAATTAATTTATTGATAGTGTAGTGTTAGGTTAATTGTAGGTAATTGTAGGTAGTTTATTTAATTAATTTATTGATAGTCTAGTGTTAGGTTTAATTGTAACTTAGGTTAGGATTTCTTTTACAGGTAAATTTGTAATTATTTTAACTATTTTAGCTATTAAATAGTTCTTAACTATTTAATAGCTATTGTACCTGGTTAAAATAAATACAAAGTTACCTGTAAAATAAATATTAATCCTAAAATAGCTATAATATAATTATAATTTATATTGTAGCTATATTAGGATTTATTTTACAGGTAAGTATTTAGCTTTAAATAGGAATAATTTATTTAATAAGAGTTAATTAATTTCGTTAGATTTAAATTTTATTTAACTTAGGGGGGTGTTAGTGTTAGGGTTAGACTTAGCTTTAGGGGTTAATACATTTATTAGAGTAGCGGTGAGCTCCAGTCGGCAGATTAGGGGTTAATAATTGAAGTTAGGTGTCGGCGATGTTAGGGAGGGCAGATTAGGGGTTAATACTATTTATTATAGGGTTAGTGAGGCGGATTAGGGGTTAATAACTTTATTATAGTAGCGCTCAGGTCCGCTCGGCAGATTAGGGGTTAATAAGTGTAGGCAGGTGGAGGCGACGTTGAGGGGGGCAGATTAGGGGTTAATAAATATAATATAGGGGTCGGCGGTGTTAGGGGCAGCAGATTAGGGGTACATAGGGATAATGTAAGTAGCGGCGGTTTACGGAGCGGCAGATTAGGGGTTAAAAATAAAATGCAGGTGTCAGCGATAGCGGGGGCGGCAGATTAGGGGTTAATAAGTGTAAGGTTAGGGGTGTTTAGACTCGGGGTACATGTTAGAGTGTTAGGTGCAGACGTAGGAAGTGTTTACGCATAGCAAACAATGGGGCTGCGTTAGGAGCTGAACAAGGCTTTTTTGCAGGTGTTAGGTTTTTTTTCAGCTCAAACAGCCCCATTGTTTCCTATGGGGGAATCCTGCACGAGCACGTTTTTGAGGCTGGCCGCTTGCGTAAGCAACTCTGGTATTGAGAGTTGAAGCTGCGTTAAAAATGCTCTACGCTCCTTTTTTGGAGCCTAACGCAGCCTTTATGTGGACTCTCAATACCAGAGTTATTTTTATGGTGCGGCCAGAAAAAAGCCGGCGTTAGTTTTTCGGGTCGTTACCGACAAAACTCCAAATCTAGCGGTAAGTTTATCAGGGATCAGTCAGATTACACAAATAATAGTGTTTATATCTGGAGACGATCAGAAAGAAGTTCATCTAGAAGAAATTATAATAGGAGCAGGTCCAGAAATAGATGTAATAATAACAATAAAAAATTGGACAGTCAGATCAAATACAAAATACTAAAAAAGTTACTTATTCAGACAGTGAATTTGAATCTGGTGATGAAAGGGGACCCTCGAAGGGGGGGGGGAACACAGAGAGGTATCCTTAAAACATCTCATACACCTATTGAGACACAAGTGTTTGACATACAAGCCTTGAACCAACAACAGGTAGTTAGACCTAAGGACACACAGCACACCTTTAATGTCACCAATTCCAAATATATCTATACCTGGTGCACATACACAGGGGTCCAATGTTTCTAATGAAAATATAAGAAATTTGTCGCAGGTTTTTTGCCTTCCCCCACAGAAAACAGGGATAGGTCAAGGGACGCAGGGTGGACAAGACCGGTATCAGTTGAGAGGGCACAGAGGGAACAGAGGGAAACAAAAATACAAATAAATAACAATGTGGTTAACTTATCCAATCACACCCTAACATCTTCACAATTATCTGTTCTAAGTTACGGTCTAAATTTTTCACCCACCAATATCTTTGATATTTTTAAAACACTTCTAGATGTCAATAAACTCATTAGGAACATCACACTTAATAAGTATTATAGTGACACACTGGATCCTTCCGCTGATAATGTAGAACCACCTAACAGAGAATTTATCACCAATACTATAATCTCTTCTAATAAAGTTTCCTTTAAAGAAGCTTGTGATACACTGACACTTGAACATCTCTGGAGGGAAGGTACTGGAGATACCAACTCCAATATGATAAATTCATATAGTGGTTTTATAAACCCTTCAAATTTCTACCCTATACAACATAAGGGCCAGATACTAGAAACCTTCTTTAAAAGAGTTGAACGTGACCTCTTAGAACTAAAGTCCACTAATTACTATACTAAACCTAACCTCACTAGGCAAGAGAAATTGGCTCTAGATGAATTGAGATGTAGAGAAGATATAGTAGTGCGCTCGGCTGATAAAGGTGGCTCTATTGTTGTTTTAAATAGAGCTGACTATGTTAAAGAAGCCTTCCGTCAGTTGAATGAGACTGACAACTATGTCAACTTGGCAATGGATCCTACCAGAGCTTTTCAAAGAGAATTACTTAGTATGTTGGACGATGGTTTGGAGGATGGACACTTTGATCTTAAGACTTTTGAATTCCTGTGTGTCAATCATCCCATAGTGCCCGTCTTCCACCATCTGCCCAAGATACATAAGTCTCTCACTGAAATCAAAAGACTCCCCATAGTTAGTGGGATAGGCTCCCTGACTGAACATGTATCCCAATGGATCGATAGTATCCTTCAGCCATTTGTGGTTTCACTGTTCGGTTATCTTGGTGATACCAAACATGTGATAAACACACTTGAAGGCATGGATTGGGAGTATGATTCATTCAGGTGAGCTACAATAGAAGTTGTGGCCCTGTATTCCTCCATCCCACATAAAGAGGGTCTTGAAGCTATAGCTTACTTTTTGAAACAATATTCAAATTTTACCAATGATATTCAATCATATATTCTGAGACTACTCAAGTGTTTACTCACCCACAATTATTTTAAATTCGAGGGACAGGTCTATCTCCAGAGATGTGGGACAGCTATGGGGCGATATTTGCCCCCTCCTATGCCAACTTATTTATGGGTTGGTGGGAGCTGTCACACATCTATGGAGATAGTAACCCCCAAAGGCATCTAGTCCATTATTATGGATGATACATAGATGACCTTTTGGTAATATGGTTGGATGATGACTCTGACTTCTCAGAGTTTATGAACTATTTGAACAGTAACACAATTGGCATCCGGTTCACCTCTGAATTACAAAACAACTCAATTAATTTCCTAGATATTTCTTTAACAGGAACTAGAGATGGAAGAATTATCACTAATATTTATAAGAAGCCCACAGCAGGCAATGCATTACTTCACGCTAAAAGCTGTCACCCTCAACATCACCCTCAACATGTACCCTTTGCTGTGGCAAAGGGACAGTTTGTCAGAGTAAAAAGGAACTGTAGCCTCTAAGAAACGTTTCAACAACAGTCTAAAGATCTTAGCATAAGATTAAAACAGAGAGGTTATCCTGAACAGGTAATCCAGAAAGCAGAGAGACAAGTCCAAAAAATCAATAGATTTGACCTAAATCAAGATCAATTCAAGAATCCCAATATTCTGACACCACTTTTCAAGGGGTAACATTTGTTACAGAATTCAGTGCACAATACCCAGAGATCTGTAAGATCATTAAAAAACATTTTAACTTTTATCAGCTGATGATAAACTGGAAAAATGTGTTAAAGACGGGTTACGTTGCTCCTATAGAAGGACGCGAACATTGGCTAATACGCTATCACCTTCCTCATTGCCAGAGCAGAATAAACCGGTTAGCTCTTGGCTTACTCAAAAGGGTCTTTACAAGTGTCGACAGAAATGCCGGGTGTGTGAGTACATCACAGTATCAAATATATTTAAATCAGAAGACACTGGAGAAACGTTTCCCATTAATAGTTGCCTGAAATGCACTACGACATATGTGATATACTTACTTACCTGCACATTTTGTCACCTTCAATATGTAGGTCTCACTACAAATGAGGTGAAAGTCTGTATCAGGAACCACTTGTCCACTATACAAATAGGAGAAGCCAGCACCCCTTTAGTCAGACATTTTGCACGGTGTCATGACAAAAGTGTCAGTACTCTGAGATGGCAGGCCATAGAGAGGGTTACATGTCCACCTAGAGGTGGTGATCGTGAACAGTTGCAGCAGAAGAGGGAGATGTATGGGATCTTTAGGCTCCAGACTAGGGTACCTACTTGTTTAAATTCTGAATATGATTTAATACATTTTTGGAGGTAGTGTATTCCTCATTTAATTTGATTTGTATCCATTGTATGCGTCTCCCTCTTCCACAGCAAGTGTGTGCGGGCATGTGTGTGTGTGAGTATATATGGGTGTATGAACACAAATGTTATTGTGTGTATTCCATGTATGTCTGTGCTGATTTGCTTCAGCATGTTTGGCCATCTTTTGCTATATACATTTTGCATATGGTTCAACATCTCCAAAAATATATATATGTTTTGGACACACGTCTTTTGGTCACACATATGTTCAGTTCATTTGTTTATTGGCTTAGTCAATTGTTCCATACTGGCGTCCTGTATATTTGTTATTATGATTAAAACACAATGCTCTTGAACCCTAATATTTGACTGGTTCTATCAAGCCATCATTGCTGTTATTGTATTAGTCTGCTTTTATCTTGATAACATTACAATTCTGTTTTGCATAATGTATATTCAATCTGGATTATGGTTTACATATAGGGGTGATATACCTTTAGATATCCCATAAAAACCTTCTTTGGGCTATATAGATATGCTAGTGTATATATGTATACTTCTATATAACATATATCCTCTATAAGATGGTTCCCACTCTAGGTCCATGTTAAATGTAATGTGGAGATATGTGTGCGTGTATGTGTGTATGCATATACATATATACATTTATTTTGTATGTGGGTGTGTGTATGCACATATATATATATATATATATATATATATATATATATATATATACACATATAAATGTATACATGTGTGGGTATGGATTGTTCTATATGTATAATATGTAGTATAGCACATTGGCCTATGTATCTGATGTTTGATATTTATACCAGTATTTATGCATTTAATGTAATTTAATGTAATGTCTAGAAAATTTTCAAGTGTCTTGGTTTTTCTTTAGTTTTCCCTGCTGTTAAAAATGTTTTATTGGGCACAAATGGATTTAAGTTGAATAGGTAAAAATGACCATATGACACACCTTGCTAATTTTTAATTCAATTAATTTTTATCCAATGAGATTCAACCTTCAGCCTTAAATAGGTTGCCAGGTGTTCTACATACACCTATGATTACGACCTGAAGGTCGAAACATGTCAGCCGTTCACAGCAAGTGATTGTGCCTTTTCCTTTCACCCATGGATGTTGTGGGTATTTTTATGCTTGTAAGAAATAAAGTTTGGAACTTTTAATTTCACTGTCTTCTGCACACTACCTTTATTTCAACTATAGAAACATAGAAACATAGATATTGACGGCAGATAAGAGCCATAGGCCCAGTATAAAATTATCTACTTTGTAGGATAGCCTTATGCTTGTCCCAGGCATTTTAAAAGTCCCCCACAGTGTTTGTCGCTACTACCTCTCGAGGAAGTTTATTCCATAAATCAATCTCTCTTTCTGTAAAGAAGTGCTTCCTCAAATTACTCCTGAATCTACTACCCTTCAGCTTGAGCTCATGACCCCTTGTTCTTGAATTTTCCATTTTATGTAAAATACCCACAGCCTCAGTTTTACTAAGCCCTTTAACGTACTTGAAAGTTGCTATAATATCATCTCTTTCCCTTCTCTCCTCTAAGCTATACATATTTAGGTCATTGAGCCTATCCTGGTAAGTTTTATTTTTTAGACCATGTACCATTTTTGTAGCCCTCCTTTGCACAGATTCAAGTTTGTTAATATCCTTCTGAAGATATGGGGGGGTACTTATCAAGCCGTCAACCTCAAATACGCTGGAATTCCGCAGCGTATTTGTGGCGAGGCTGATACGCCTTAGTTATCAAAGGCTCGAGACCGGCAAAAGTAGAATTTTGTGACGTAAGCTTCGATCCGCTGGACTCAGTCCGACACAGATCGATTCTTACGTCACTCCAGATGTTCCGCACGCGGCACATTCTCACTACTTTTGCTAGTTATCAAAAAACTAGCAGGTACGCTTGGCACTTTTACGGCCCAGCATACATGGTTTTCAAACCGCCACCCCTGGAGGCGGCGGATCCCATAGGAATCAATGGGAGTCTGACCATAGCGAAAGTACAAGTTCGCTGCTGACAGACATCCCATTGATTCCTATGGGAGCTGTCTACACCTAACACCCTAACATGTACCCCGAGTCTAAACACCACTAATCTGTCCCCCCCTACACCGCCGCAACTAAATAAAGTTATTACCCCTAAACCGCCGCTCCCTGAACCCGCCGCAACCTATATTAAATGTATTAACTCCTATCCTGCCCCCCCTACACCGTCGCCACCTATAATAAATTTAATAACCCCTAATCTGCCCCCCCTACACCGTCGCCACCTATAATAAATTTATTAACCCCTATCCTGCCCCCCACTACACCGTCGCCACCTATAATAAATTTAATAACCCCTAATCTGCCCCCCCTACACCGTCGCCACCTATAATAAATTTATTAACCCCTATCCTGCCCCCCACTACGCCGCCGCCACTGTAATAATATTATTAACCCCTAAACCTAAGTCTAACCCTAACGCCCCCTAACTTAAATATTAATTAAATAAACCTAAATAAATTAACTCTTATTAACTAAATGAATCCTATTTAAAACTAAATACTTACCTTTAATATAAACCCTAATATAGCTACAATATAAATAATAATTATATTCTAGCTATCTTAGGATTTATTTTTATTTTACAGGTACCTTTCAATTTATTTTAACTAGGTACAATAGCTATTAAATAGTTATTAACTATTTAATAGCTTACCTAGCTAAAAGAAACTGAAATTTACCTGTAAAATAAATCCTAACCTAAGTTAAAATTACACCTAACACTACACTATACTTTAATAAATTATTCCTATTTAAAAATAAATACTTACCTGTAAAATAAACCCTAAGATAGCTACAATAAAATTAATAATTACATTGTAGCTATCTTAGGATTTATATTTATTTTACAGGTAACTTTGTATTTATTTTAGCTAGTTAGAATAGTTATTAAAGAGTTATTAACTATTTAATAACTACCTAGCTAAAAGAAATACAAAATTACCTGTAAAATAAATCCTAACCTAAGTTACAATTAAACCTAATACTACACTATCATTAAATTAATTAAATAAACTACCTACAAATAACTACAATTAAATACAATTACATAAACTAACTAAAGTACAAAAAATAAAAAAAGCTAAGTTACAAAAAATAAAAAAATAAGTTACAAACATGTTAAAAATATTACAACAATTTTAAGCTAATTACACCTAATCTAAGCCCCCTAATAAAATAACAAACCCCCCCAAAATAAAAAAATGTCCTACCCTATTCTAAATTAAATAAAGTTCAAAGCTCTTTTACCTTACCAGCCCTTAAAAGGGCCATTTGTGGGGGCATGCCCCAAAGAAAACAGCTCTTTTGCCTGTAAAAGAAAAATACAACCCCCCCCAACATTTAAACCCACCACCCACATACCCCTAATCTAACCCAAACCCCCCTTACAAAAACCTAACACTAATCCCCTGAAGATCATCCTACCTTGTCTTCACTCAGCCGAGCAGCGATGGAACCGAAGTGGACATCCGGAGCGGAAGAAGTTAATCCTCCAAGCGGCGCTGAAGAAATCTTCCATCCGATGAAGTCATCATCCAGGCGGCGCTGAAGAAAAGTCTTCGATCCGGCCGATGTCATCTTCAAAGAGGCGCTGAAGAGGTCTTCTATCCAGGCGATGTCATCTTCCAAGCCGGGTCTTGAATCTTCCTCCCGCCGACGCGGAACCTCCTTCTTCACCGACGGACTACGACGAATGAAGGCTCCTTTAAAGGGATACTAACCCCACGTTTTTTCTTTCATGATTCAGATAGAGCATGCAATTTTAAGCAACTTTCTAATTTACTCCTATTATCAATTTTTCTTTGTTCTCATGTTATATTGATTTGAAAAAGCAGTAATAAAAGGTTAGGAGCCGGCCCATTTTTTAGTTCAGCACCTTGGTAGAGCTGCTGATTGGTTTGCTACATTTAGCCACAAATCAGCAAGTGCTACCCATGTGCTGAACAAAAAATGGTCTGGCTCTAAAGCTTACAGTACTGCTTTTTCAAATCAAGATAGCATGAGAACAAAGAAATATTGATAATAGGAGTAAATTAGAAAGGTGCTTAAAATCTCATGCTCTATCTGAATCATGAAAGAAAAAAATGGGTTTAGTATCCCTTTAAGGGACGTCATCCAAGATGGCGTCCCCTCAATTCCGATTGGCTGATAGAATTCTATCAGCCAATCGGAATTAAGGTAGGAATATCAGATTGAGCTCGCATTCTATTGGCTGATCGGAACAGCCAATAGAATGTGAGCTCAATCTGATTGGCTGATTCCATCAGCCAATCAGATTTTTCCTACCTTAATTCCGATTGGCTGATAGAATCCTATCAGCCAATCAGAATTGAGGGGACGCCATCTTGGATGACGTCCCTTAAAGGAGCCTTCATTCATCGTAGTCTGTCGGTGAAGAAGGAGGTTCCGCGTCGGCGGAAGGAAGATTCAAGACCCGGCTTGGAAGATGACATCGCCCGGATAGAAGACCTCTTCAGCGCCTCTTTGAAGATGACATCGGCCGAATCGAAGACTTTTCTTCAGCGCCATCTGGATGATGACTTCATCGGATGGAAGATTTCTTCAGCGCCGCTTGGAGGATTAACTTCTTCCGCTCCGGATGTCCACTTCGGTTCCATCGCTGCTCCGCTGAGTGAAGACGACTCAAGGTAGGATGATCTTCAGGGGATTAGTGTTAGGTTTTTGTAAGGGGGGTTTGGGTTAGATTAGGGGTATGTGGGTGGTGGGTTTAAATGTTGGGGGGGGTTGTATTTTTCTTTTACAGGCAAAAGAGCTGTTTTCTTTGGGGCATGCCCCCACAAATGGTCCTTTTAAGGGCTGGTAAGGTAAAAGAGCTTTGAACTTTATTTAATTTAGAATAGGGTAGGGCATTTTTTTATTTTGGGGGGGTTTGTTATTTTATTAGGGGGCTTAGATTAGGTGTAAGTAGCTTAAAATTGTTGTAATATTTTTAACATGTTTGTAACTTATTTTTTTATTTTTTGTAACTTAGCTTTTTTTATTTTTTGTACTTTAGTTAGTTTATGTAATTGTATTTAATTGTAGTCATTTGTAGGTAGTTTATTTAATTAATTTAATGATAGTGTAGTATTAGGTTTAATTGTAACTTAGGTTAGGATTTATTTTACAGGTAATTTTGTATTTCTTTTAGCTAGGTAGTTATTAAATAGTTAATAACTATTTAATAACTATTCTAACTAGCTAAAATAAATACAAAGTTACCTGTAAAATAAATATAAATCCTAAGATAGCTACAATATAATTATTAATTATATTGTAGCTATCTTAGGGTTTATTTTACAGGTAAGTATTTATTTTTAAATAGGAATAATTTATTAAAGTATAGTGTAGTGTTAGGTGTAATTGTAACTTAGGTTAGGATTTATTTTACAGGTAAATTTCAGTTTCTTTTAGCTAGGTAAGCTATTAAATAGTTAATAACTATTTAATAGCTATTGTACCTTGTTAAAATAAATTGAAAGGTACCTGTAAAATAAAAATAAATCCTAAGATAGCTAGAATATAATTATTATTTATATTGTAGCTATATTAGGGTTTATTTTAAAGGTAAGTATTTAGTTTTAAATAGGATTCATTTAGTTAATAAGAGTTAATTTATTTAGATTTATTTAATTAATATTTAAGTTAGGGGGGCGTTAGGGTTAGGGTTAGACTTAGGTTTAGGGGTTAATAATTTTATTACAGTGGCGGCGGCGTAGTGGGGGGCAGGATAGGGGTTAATAAATTTATTATAGGGGGCGACGGTGTAGGGGAGGCAGATTAGGGGTTAATAAATGTATTATAGGTGGCGACGGTGTAGGGGGGGCAGGATAGGGGTTAATAGGTTTAATATAGGTTGCGGCGGGTTCAGGGAGCGGCGGTTTAGGGGTTAAACTATTTATTTAGTTGCGGAGAGGTGCAGGATCAGCAGGATAGGGGTTAATAACTTTATAATAGAGGGTGACGGTGTAGGGGGGGCAGGATAGGGGTTACTAGGTATACTGTATGTGGCTTAGGGGTTAATACATTTATAAGAGTTGCGGCAGGGTCTAGGAGCGGCGGTTTAGGGGTTAGTAACTTTATTTAGTTGCGGGAGGCTCCGGGGGCGCCGGTATAGGGATAGAACAGTGTAGTTTAGTGTGGGTGCTTAGTGACAGGCTAGCAATAAAGCTGGGAAAAAGCTGAAGAGCAGCGAGATCGGATGAGTGATAACTCTCACAGTCCGCTGCTCATTGCCCCGCGGCTTTTTGACAGCTTTATTTGATAACTTAGGCGTATTTTTTCAGGTCCGCGGCGGCGATGTGAGGCGAGCTTAGGCGGGCGTATTGGGCCGGCGAAGCCAGAAAAGTAGACGGCTTGATAACTACCCCCCATGGCCTCCAGAACTGCACACAATACTCAAGATGAGGCCTAACTAATGATCTATAAAGTGGCATAAGAACCTTACTATTTCTGCTGCAAATACCTCTACCAATACATCCAAGCATTCTGCTAGCCTTACTAGCTGCATTACTACATTGTTTACTAAGTTTTAAATCATCTGAAATAATAATTCCCAAGTCCTGTTCCTCATCTGTAACAGTCAGTAAAGTGTCATTGAGTCTGTAATTAACATTTGGATTTTTCTTCCCTAGATGCATTATTTTACACTTTGCTGTGTTAAACTTTAGATCCCAGTCGTTTGTCCAATCCGTCAATTGTTGTAAATCACTTCTCATTTTGTCTACCCCCCCTGGAACATCCACTCTGTTACATATTTTTGTATCATCTGCAAACAGACATACTTTCCCCTGTAGCCCTTTGCTGATATCACAGATAAATATGTTAAACAAAACAGGCCCCAAAACTGACCCCTGAGGAACACCACTAGTAACAGCCCCCTCTGCTACTATATATATATATATATATATATATATATATATATATATATATATATATATATATATATATACAGGGGGTGCAGAATTATTAGGCAAGTTGTATTTTTGAGGATTAATTTTATTATTGAACAACAACCATGTTCTCAATGAACCCAAAAAACTCATTAATATCAAAGCTGAATAGGTTTGGAAGTAGTTTTTAGTTTGTTTTTAGTTATAGCTATTTTAGGGGGATATCTGTGTGTGCAGGTGACTATTACTGTGCATAATTATTACGCAACTTAACAAAAAACAAATATATACCCATTTCAATTATTTATTTTTACCAGTGAAACCAATATAACATCTCAACATTCACAAATATACATTTCTGACATTCAAAAACAAAACAAAAATAAATCAGTGACCAATATAGCCACCTTTCTTTGCAAGGACACTCAAAAGCCTGCCATCCATGGATTCTGTCAGTGTTTTGATCTGTTCACCATCAACATTGCGTGCAGCAGCAACCACAGCCTCCCAGACACTGTTCAGAGAGGTGTACTGTTTTCCCTCCTTGTAAATCTCACATTTGATGATGGACCACAGGTTCTCAATGGGGTTCAGATCAGGTGAACAAGGAGGCCATGTCATTAGATTTTCTTCTTTTATACCCTTTCTTGCTGTGGAGTACTTGGACGCGTGTGATGGAGCATTGTCCTGCATGAAAATCATGTTTTTCTTGAAGGATGCAGACTTCTTCCTGTACCACTGCTTGAAGAAGGT
This sequence comes from Bombina bombina, assembly GCF_027579735.1. NCBI lineage: Eukaryota > Metazoa > Chordata > Amphibia > Anura > Bombinatoridae > Bombina > Bombina bombina. The sequence goes on along the minus strand of NC_069501.1, from coordinate 240,157,360 downwards.
GTCTTCCAGAAACTGGCAGTAGGACTGGGAGTTGAGCTTGACTCCATCCTCAACCCGAAAAGGCCCCACAAGCTCATCTTTGATGATACCAGCTCAAACCAGTACTCCACCTCCACCTTGCTGGCGTCTGAGTCGGACTGGAGCTCTCTGCCCTTTACCAATCCAGCCACGGGCCCATCCATCTGGCCCATCAAGACTCACTCTCATTTCATCAGTCCATAAAACCTTAGAAAAATCAGTCTTGAGATATTTCTTGGCCCAGTCTTGACGTTTCAGCTTGTGTGTCTTGTTCAGTGGTGGTTGTCTTTCAGCCTTTCTTACCTTGGCCATGTCTCTGAGTATTGCACACCTTGTGCTTTTGGGCACTCCAGTGATGTTGCAGCTCTGAAATATGGCCAAACTGGTGGCAAGTGGCATCTTGGCAGCTGCACGCTTGACTTTTCTCAGTTCATGGGCAGTTATTTTGCGCCTTGGTTTTTCCACACGCTTCTTGCGACCCTGTTGACTATTTTGAATGAAACGCTTGATTGTTCGATGATCACGCTTCAGAAGCTTTGCAATTTTAAGAGTGCTGCATCCCTCTGCAAGATATCTCACTATTTTTGACTTTTCTGAGCCTGTCAAGTCCTTCTTTTGACCCATTTTGCCAAAGGAAAGGAAGTTGCCTAATAATTATGCACACCTGATATAGGGTGTTGATGTCATTAGACCACACCCCTTCTCATTACAGAGATGCACATCACCTAATATGCTTAATTGGTAGTAGGCTTTCGAGCCTATACAGCTTGGAGTAAGACAACATGCATAAAGAGGATGATGTGGTCAAAATACTAATTTGCCTAATAATTCTGCACTCCCGGTATATATATATATATATATATAGTATTCATATATAAAAATGTGTTGTTTTTATATTTAGTATTTATATCAAGGTTTCCAAGTACAGTACAACAAGGGACAACAATATTGTCATAATTGCATACTTCATACTAAAGAGAATCAAAATAAAAATTAGTTTTAGGAACAGTTAATTTAGTTATTGTCAATACTCATATGCACCACTAACTGGATCAACACTATTAATGCTTATACAAATAAAGTTTTTCTATACACATCCTTTATCAAATCTTTAGCAGTCAGCACTTATAATAATAATAATAATCATCATCATCATCATCATCAAGCTGCTTTCACAATCTAGTACCATGAGGTGATTTTGTTTTTTCGCTACGGAAATCAACTACAGTTATAGGGACATAACAAACCTTATCTGAAAGACAGAATACTCTCTTAAAGAATAATATATATGTCCTTAACTGGGGGACAGTTCATGGTTTCATATATTGCTATCATTTACATTTTAGAGGTCTTTCAGTTGCCTCTTTACTTTGCATGGGTGAGACCATAAGAACTGCTATAAAAATACACATCCTCCAAGAGCAATGTGATCATGCCTTTGCTCTAGGAAACATCACATAATTTTACATTACTATGAGGGTGACCCAGCTGTCCCTCCTAATTATACCCTGGTATCAAACAGGAGTTCCAGGTGCATCACAACTGTGTATCATTTTAAAATTGAAGATACTGGTGCAGAAGATGATTCCCAAACATTCTAAGCAAAGACCGTGACAGAGGGGTTTGGAGTAAAAGGCCTTATACATATAGTCCTCATATCAGCATAAGGTTAGGTCAATTGCAAACACTCCCACATGCAATTCTGTATTGTCTTCTTCATTATATACTCTCACACATCACACACTGTCACAAGCCAGAGGCCTACGGAAATTACGTGCAACCTGAGGAAACAGTAAACATAGAAACATAGATTTTGATGGCAAGTAAGAACCATAGGCCCTGCAAGTCTGCCCGATATTTCCTAAAAGTATAAACTTATCTAGTTCATAAGATATCCTTATGCTTATCCCAGGCATTCTTAAAGTCCCCCACAGTTTTTTAATTGCCACCTCTTGTGGAAGTTTATTCCAATCATCTGGAACAACTCCTGTCAATAGTGACTGATTAAAAAGAATTGAAGTTACACGTTTAAATATGGCGTACCTTGCATTCCTATTGGCTGATTTGAATCTTAAAATTCAAATCAGCCAACAGGATGATAGCTACTGAAATCCTATTAGCTTATTTGAACAACCAATAGGATTTCAGTAGCTCTCATCCTATTGTCTGATTTGAATTTGAAGATTTAAAACAGCCAATAGGAATACAAGGTACGCCATATTTAAATGTGTAACTTGAATTCAATATTTAGGTGATCGTATGAAGAGGATCCTCCATGCTCCATGGCTCCGCGGTCGCTGGTCTTCAGTTCCGCGGTGGCCAGTCTTCAGTTCCGTGATTGGCGGTCTTCAGTTCCGCGGTCCTGGATGAAGATAGAAGAGGTCGCCACGATGGAAGAAGATGTCGCCACTTGGAAGAAGACTTCACCACCGGACTTCAGGAACCGTGAGTACATATCTGGAGGTTAGATTTAGGCTTTTTTTTGGGGGGGGTTTAATTGGCAAATGTAAAAGAGTTAAATGCCCTTTTAAGTGCAGTAAAAGAGCTGAATGCCCTTTTCAGGGTAATGCCCATACAAATGCCCCTTTAGGGGCAATGGGTAGTTTATGATTTTTTAGAGTTAAGTTTTTTTTATTTTGGGGGGGTTTGGTGGGTGGGGGGTTTTACTGTTAGAGGGGGGACTTAGTATTTTTTAAGGTAAAAGAGCTTTTTAACTTAGGGCAATGCCCTACAAAAGGCCTTTTTAAGGGCTATTGGTATTTTTTTTTTAGATTAGTGGGTATATTTATTGTCGGGTGGGCTTTTTTTATTTTCATAGGGATTATGTTTAATTTTTACATTTTTGATCATTTGGTTTATTATTTTATGTAATGTTAGTCTTTTTTTATTTTTTGTCATTTTAGATCAATTTAAATTTTTTTTTTTTTTTATTTTTAAAGTATTGTTAGGTTTTTTATTTTAATTGTAATAGTATTTTTTAATTTAGGTAATTGGGGTTAATTTAGGGGGTGTTAGGTTAGAGGGCTTAGTAATTTAATTAGTTATTTGCGTTGTGGGGGTTTGGCGGTTTTGGGGTTAATAGATTTATTAGGAAGGTTACAATGTGGGTCAATGGCGCATTAGGGGTTAATAGTTTTATTAGGTAGATTGTGATGTGGGGGTTGGCGGATTAGGGGTTAATAGTTTTATTAGTAATTGTGGTGGGGGTTGGCGGTTGACAGGTAGATAGATATTGCGCTTGTGTTCAGCGTTTGTTAATATTTTCAGGCAGTTATGGGAGTTACGGTGCTCACATTTTCAGCATATGTGTGGCGAGGTGAAAATGGAGAAACATTTCTCAATTTTCACTATGTAAGTCCTTGCACTGAATATGTAATACCAATTTGCGATGCAGTTCTATGTTAGCTTATGGGAGTAAAATTAGCGGGCGACGGGTAAAATATACGCGCCGCATTTATATGCGGCGCCGTATATGTGATAGCGAAACCAGACTAAACACCAGCATCGCCGGCTATTGTGGGCGACACCGCATATGTAATCCCGCCCTCTATCTTCACAATCTTTTGTGAAGACAGTACAGAAGTAATCATTGAGACAGTCTGCAATTTGTTTATCACCTTCTACTATTTTACTATCGACTGTTTTAAATTTTTGCATATCACCATCTGACTGTGTGTGTCTGTAATTTTTATAAGCTATCTTTTTTTTATCTTTATAGCTCGTGCTACTTCTTTGGAAAACCATATTTGTTTCCTCTTTCTTTTACTTTTTTAGACATGTCTAATACAGGCTGCAGTTGCATCTAAAATGGCACCCTTCAAAAATTCCCACTGTTCTTGAGCCCCTGTAACAAGAGTTTGCCCTTTTAAATAGATGTTTAGATATTCTTCCATGTATGAAAAATTAGCCTTCCTAAAGTCTGGGTAGACAGTGCCTGCACATGAATACTAAACCAAACAGATTGATGATCACTGGACCCTAAAGTTCAAACCTAAAGACACATCTCATATTGTATCACTGTTTGTAAGTAATAAATCTAATATAGCTTCCTTTTGAGTTGGTTCCTTAACTAATTGCTCAAGTGATTCCCTTTGCAAGGCTTCAAAAATATACCTGCTACTAGCTGATCTAGCAGTGGGAATCCTAGTCTTTATCTGGCAAATTAAAGTCCCCCATTCAGTGGCATATTTAGGTTATGTGCTGCCCTAGGCACTCAAAATTCTGCTGCGTACCCCCCCCCCCCCCCCATTTATGTAAAATGTTTTATTTTTATTTATTTTTTTAATAACAATTCAAAAGAAAGCACTTGCATACAGGTGGGTTGAATTGCATGCATCTCAGAGAGAGAGAGAGAGAGAGAGAGAGAGAGAGAGAGAGAAGAGAAGAGAAAAGTGGGGAGGGAGAGGAGAAAAGGGGGGAGGGAAAGAAAGGAATGAAAGTTGAGAGAAAGAAGGGAGGGAGGGAAAGAAATAAGGCAGGGAGTGAGTTGAGGGAGGAAGGGAGGGAGAAAGCGAAAGAAGGGAGAGAGGAAGGGAGGGAAAGAAGAATACACTTTGAAACAATCAATGCCCTTTACATGCAACAACATACAGTAATTACCATCATTTAAGTAATGAAACTTTTTAAGTATCTGTTTACTATTTACTCCATGGGTTCACGAATGCAGAGAAAGCTAGCTATTAGTAGCTAACATACATTAGCACTGAGAGTTTATGATTAGACATCACAAGCTGATCTAAGCAGTGCACAGAGGCATCCAGTCTGTTAGTTACTAAGACCTGCAATAAGCACTGCGTTTGCAGACCCACCACAGCTGACAAGGGGAGGCAGCATATCGGCACAAGGTGTTCTCCTCCAGCCTCACCTTGGAAGCATATCCCCGGGCCAGTTTCTCGCCAGCGGCTCTAAATGAAGCAATGGTTTGAAGGAACACTGCCTGTGAAGAGTGACCTTAAAAGCCTGCACTTTATTGCTCACTGTACTGTTTGCTGGCTTTTAGAGAGAGGATAGGGCAGATGTGCTGCCCCTCCCAAATCTGCTGCCCTAGGTACTGGCCTTGTTGGCCTAGGCCATAATACACCCCTGCCCCCATTACTATAACTTTACCCTTCATGATTATTTTGTTTATTTAGTTTAATAACAAATTGTACAGTCTTTCATCCTGTAACTGAGGCCTATATACAACTCCTATTCTAAACACATTTTTATCCCCAGTTTCCACAGTCACCCAAATACTTTCCCCATTATCTTTAGTTCCTACAATGTCATTAACCTTTATATTTTCTTTTATATACAGAGCAACTCATCTACCTTTCTTACTTACTCTGTTCTTTTTAAATAACTTGTATCCAGGTATGACTATGTCCGAGTCATTAGAATCATTGTACCATGATTCTTTTATAGCTACTAAATCCAAGTTGTATCTAGCCATTAGTGAAGTAAATTCAGGTAAAGTAGAACTTTTCTACTAGAATTTCTAGAACTGTAACTTGGACTAATATTTTTGGCATGGTGTGGGGGGGGCAGGTAGCTATATTAATGCTATCCCCATTTACTAATTAAAATCAATTCTAATAAAGCATTTGAACTCTGCAGATACTCTGTTCCTTTAGCATCCAAATGCAAGCCATCTTTCTTAAATAACCTACAGCTAGATTTAGAGTTTTGTCGGTAACGACCCGCGTAGCTAACGCTGACTTTTTTCTGGCCGCACCTTTAAAGTAACTCTGGTATTGAGAGTCCACAGAATGTCTGCGTTAGGCTCCAAAAAAAGGAGCGTAGAGCATATTTAACGCAACTGCAACTCTCGATACCTGAGTTGCTTACGGACGCGGCCAGCCTCAAAAACGTGCTCGTGCACGATTCCCCCATAGGAAACAATGGGGCTGTTTGAGCTGAAAAAAAACCTAACACCTGCAAAAAAGCCGCGTTCAGCTCCTAACGCAGCCCCATTGTTTGCTATGGGGAAACACTTCCTACGTCTGCACCTAACACTCTAACATGTACCCCGAGTCTAAACACCCCTAACCTTACACTTATTAACCCCTAATCTGCCACCCCCGCTATCGCTGACCCATGCATATTATTATTAACCCCTAATTTGCTGCTCCGTAAACCGCCGCTACTTACATTATCCCTATGCATCCCTAATCTGATGCCCCTAACACCGCCGACCCCTATATTATATTTATTAACCCCTAATCTGCCCCCCACAACGTCGCCTCCACCTGCCTACACTTATTAACCCCTAATCTGCCGACCGGACCGCACCGCTATTATAATAAAGTTATTAACCCCTAAACCACCTCACTAACCCTATAATAAATAGTATTAACCCCTATTCTGCCCTCCCTAACATCGCCGACACCTAACTTCAAACATTAACCCCTAATCTGCCGACTGGAGCTCACCGCTATTCTAATAAATGTATTAACCCCTAAAGCTAAGTCTAACCCTAACACTAACACCCCCCTAACTTAAATATAATTTAAATCTAACGAAATAAATTAACTCTTATTAAATAAATTATTCCTATTTAAAGCTAAATACTTACCTGTAAAATAAATCCTAATATAGCTACAATATAAATTATAATTATATTATAGCTATTTTAGGATTTATATTTATTTTACAGGTAACTTTGTATTTATTTTAACCAGGTACAATAGCTATTAAATAGTTAAGAACTATTTAATAGTTACCTAGTTAAAATAAGTACAAAATTACCTGTAAAATAAATCCTAACCTAAGTTACAATTAAACCTAACACTATACTATCATTAAATTAATTAAATAAAATGCCTACAATTACCTACAATTAAACCTAACACTACACTATCAATACATTAATTAAATACAATACCTACAAATAACTACAATGAAATAAACTAACTAAAGTACAAAAAATAAAAAAGAACTAAGTTACAAAAAATAAAAAAATATTTACAAACATTAGAAATATATTCAGATCAGCCAATCGGATTGAACTTGATTCTGATTGGCTGATTCCATCAGCCAATCAGAATATTCCTACCTTAATTCCGATTGGCTGATAGAATCCTATCAGCCAATCGGAATTCGAGGGACGCCATCTTGGATGACGTCATTTAAAGGAACCGTCATTCGTCGTTCAGTCGTCGGCCAGGATGGATGTTCCGCGTCGGAGGTCTTCAGGATGCTGCCGCTCCGGATGGATGACGATAGAAGATCCCGCTTGGATGAAGACTTCAATCGGATGGAAGACCTCTTCTGCCCCGCTTGGATGAAGACTTCTACCGGATGGAGGACCTCTTCTTGCTCCGCTTGGATGAAGAATTTGGCTCGGCTGGGTGAAGACAACTCAAGATAGGGAGATCTTCAGGGGCTTAGTGTTAGGTTTATTTAAGGGGGGTTTGGGTTAGATTAGGGGTATGTGGGTGGTGGGTTGTAATGTTGGGGGGGGTATTGTATGTTTTTTTTTACAGGCAAAAGAGCTGAACTTCTTGGGGCATGCCCCGCAAAGGGCCCTGTTCAGGGCTGGTAAGGTAAAAGAGCTTTGAACTTTAGTAATTTAGAATAGGGTAGGGCATTTTTTTTATTTTGGGGGGCTTTGTTATTTTATTAGGGGGCTTAGAGTAGGTGTAATTAGTTTAAAATTGTTGTAATATATTTCTAATGTTTGTAAATATTTTTTTATTTTTTGTAACTTAGTTCTTTTTTATTTTTTGTACTTTAGTTAGTTTATTTCATTGTAGTTATTTGTAGGTATTGTATTTAATTAATGTATTGATAGTGTAGTGTTAGGTTTAATTGTAGGTAATTGTAGGTATTTTATTTAATTAATTTAATGATAGTATAGTGTTAGGTTTAATTGTAACTTAGGTTAGGATTTATTTTACAGGTAATTTTGTACTTATTTTAACTAGGTAACTATTAAATAGTTCTTAACTATTTAATAGCTATTGTACCTGGTTAAAATAATTACAAAGTTGCCTGTAAAATAAATATTAATCCTAAAATAGCTACAATGTAATTATAATTTATATTGTAGCTATATTAGGATTTATTTTACAGGTAAGTATTTAGCTTTAAATAGGAATAAGTTATTTAATAAGAGTTAATTTATTTCGTTAGAATAAAATTATATTTAACTTAGGGGGGTGTTAGGGTTAGGGTTAGAATTAGCTTTAGGGGTTAAAACATTTATTAGAATAGCGGTGAGCTCCGGTCGGGAGATTAGGGGTTAATTATTGTAGGTAGCTGGCTGCGACGTTGTGGGGGGCAGGTTAGGTGTTAATAAATATAATATAGGGGTCGGCGGTGTTAGGGGCAGCAGATTAGGGGTACATAAGGATAACGTAGGTGGCGGCGCTTTGCGGACGGCAGATTAGGGGTTAATAAGTGTAGGTAGGTAGCGGCGACGTTGTGGGGGGCAGATTAGGGGTTAATAAATATAATATAGGGGTCGGCGGTGTTAGGGGCAGCAGATTAGGGGTACATAGCTATAATGTAGGTGGCGGCTCTTTGCGGTCGGCAGATTAGGGGTTAATTATTGTAGGTAGCTGGCTGCGACGTTGTGGGGGGCAGGTTAGGGGTTAATAAATATAATATAGGGGTCGGCGGTGTTAGGGGCAGCAGATTAGGGGTACATAAGTATAACGTAGGTGGCGGTCGGCAGATTAGGGGTTAAAAAAATTTAATCGAGTAGCGGCGATGTGGGGGGACCTCGGTTTAGGGGTACATAGGTAGTTTATGGGTGTTAGTGTACTTTAGGGCACAGTAGTTAAGAGCTTTATGAACCGGCGTTAGCCCATAAAGCTCTTAACTACTGACTTTTTTCTGCGGCTGGAGTTTTGTCGTTAGATTTCTAACGCTCACTTCAGACACGACTCTAAATACCGGAGTTAGAAAGATCCCATTGAAAAGATAGGATACGCAATTGACGTAAGGGGATCTGCGGTATGGAAAAGTCGCGGCTGAAAAGTGAGCGTTAGACCCTTTTTTTAATGACTCCAAATACCGGCGGTAGCCTAAAACCAGCGTTAGGAGCCTCTAACGCTGGTTTTCACGGCTACCGCCAAACTCCAAATCTAGGCCCTAGTATCTTGCCAAACAGAGCTATAATGGCAAATAAAACCAAATCCTCTTTCTCTGCACCACTTATTTAACCAATAATTAAATGTTATTATCTTCTCAATCTTCCCTGCTTCCTGGCCATCCACAGGTAAAATAGCAGAAAATGATAGAGTTGATTACACATTCTCTAAATGATTACCTAGGTCACAAAACTCTTTCTGAACAGCAGCAACATCATTACTGGCTTTGTCATTTGTTCCTAAATGAACAAATCCCATCTAACTCATTTTCCTTTCTTGCTGTCTTAACAATTCTTAAAATACAATTCTTATCCCTGTGAGCAGTAGCTCTTCGTAGACATCTAACTTCTCTTACTTCTCCTTTACTTTCACCTAAATACACATTCCTCAAGTCACCCACTAAAAGTCTTTACCTCAAAAAAAACTGCAGTTTTTACCTCTGTTTTCTTACTTGGAAAATCAGCTACCAATAGATTTGACTTACATCATGTTGCAGCTTCACAAACAAAAGTAGCTGAACAATATTCTCTACCTCATTTGAATATTATTGTAGTGTTATTTGTCAAAAGTTTCCAGAGAAGTGTAAAGTGGATTATACATCAAGTAAAATGATTTTAGCTTTTTTAAGAAGTTAAAAGCCAGGCACTTGTATTGTCTGGGGTGAGGGTATGAGAAGATGCAATTAACATCCTGTATTTAGTTTATGAAGAAATGTTTATCAGGAGTATAGGTAGCACTGAATGTTAGGATAGGGTGGGTCACTCAGGGGGAGGGGAATAAATGAGCTGGGCTGAGGGGCCACACAAATATGTTTTGCCTAGGGCCCCACAAATGCTAAGGGTGGCCCTGTTAAAAGCAGTGTGTATCTGTATGTTAAGCTTTCCATTCGCAGGGCCCCAGGGCATGTGCAATTGATTGGATTGGTTTAGAGACATAAAGCAACAACAACAAACTGTTTTCTAATATTTTAAAAAAGCGTATCAATATATTTTTTAAACAAAATGAATTATTAAAGGAACAAATAGAAAAAGGTTTTAATCTGTTAGAATATTGTAATATTGCACAATTGCTTGCAGTGATCAATACATGGTTAACCCCTTAATGATCAAGGACGTACGCCACACGTCCTCAAAAAAAAGACAGTTAATGACAGAGGACGTGTGGCGTACGTCCTTGGTCTGGAAAGCAGCTGGAAGCGATCCTGCACGCTTCCAGCTGCTTTCCGGTTATTGCAGTGATGCCTCGATATCGAGGCATCCTGCAATAACCCCCCTTGGCCATCCGATGCAGAGAGAGCCACTCTGTGGCCCTCTCTGCACCGGACATCGGTGGCCGGTATCGTTGGTGGGTGGGAGCAAGTCTGGGAGGCGGGTGGTCGGCCATCGATGTGCCGAATGGAGTGGAGGGGGGCGGGATCGGGGGCGGGATGGGCGGGAGCGCGCACGGGAGCGCGCGCGTGCACGGGGGCGGCGGGCGGGTGCGTGCACGGGGCGGGAGCGGGAGGGAACCGCTGCACTACAGAAAAATAAACTGGGAAAAGTAAAAAAAAAATAAGTTTTTAAAGCTGTAAATAAACAGCTAAGGGACCTGGAAGGGGTGGGGGGTTGATCTTGGGGGGGGGGGAAGCTACACTACAGAAAAGGTCATTTAAAAAAATAAAAAGGCACATTTTTTTTACTACACTGGGTACTGGCAGACAGCTGCCAGTACCCAAGATGGCGCCCATTAAGGCAGAGGGGGAGGGTTAGAGAGCTGTTTGGTGGGGGATCAGTGAGGCTGGGAGCTAAGGGGGGATCCTACACAGCAGCATATGTAAATATGCTTAAAAAAAACACAAAAAAAGCCCAAATATAGCTTTTATTTTAGTACTGGCAGAGTTTCTGCCAGTACTTAAGATGGCGGGGACAATTGTGGGGTGGGGGAGGGAAGAGAGCTGTTTGGGAGGGATCAGGGGGTCTCATGTTTCAGGTGGGAGGCTGAGCTCTACACTAAAGCTAAAATTAACCCTGCAAGCTCCCTACAAGCTACATAATTAACCCCTTCACTGCTAGCCATAATACACGTGTGAAATGCAGCGGCATTTGGCGGCCTTCTAATTACCAAAAAGCAACGCCAAAGCCATATATGTCTGCTATTTCTGAACAAAGGGGATCCCAGAGAAGCATTTACAACCATTTGTGCCATAATTGCACAAGCTGTTTGTAAATGATTTCAGTGAGAAACCTAAAATTGTGAAAAATTTAACGTTTTTTTTAATTTGATCGCATTTGCCGGTGAAATGGTGGCATGAAATATACCAAAATTGGCCTAGATCAATACTAGGGGTTGTCTACTACACTACACTAAAGCTAAAATTATCCCTAAAGGCTCCCTACATGCTCCATAATTAACCCCTTCACTGCTGGGCATAATACACGTGTAGTGCGCAGTGGCATTTAGCAGCCTTCTAATTACTAAAAAGCAACGCCAAAGCCATATATGTCTGCTATTTCTGAACAAAGGGGATCCCAGAGAAGAATTTACAACCATTTAAGCCATAATTACACAAGCTGTTTGTAAATAATTTCAGTGAGAAACCAAAAGTTTGTGAAAAAATTAGTAAAAAAGTGAACGATTTTTTGTATTTAATCGCATTTGGCGGTGAAATGGTGGCATGAAATATACCAAAATGGGCCTAGATTAATACTTTGGGATGTCTACTAAAAAAAATATATATACATGTCAATGGATATTCAGAGATTCCTGAAAGATATTAGTGTTCTAATGTAACTAGCGCTAATTTTGAAAAATAATGGTTTGGAAATAGCAAAGTGCTACTTGTATTTATGGCCCTATAACTTACAAAAAAAGCAAAGAACATGTAAACATTGGGTATTTCTAAACTCAGGACAAAATTTAGAAACTATTTAGCACGGGTGTTTTTTGGTAGTTGTAGATGTGTAACAGATTTTGGGGGTTAGTTAGAAAAAGTGTGTTTTTTTCAATTTTTTCCTCATATTTTATATTTTTTTTTATAGTAAATGATAAGATATGATGAAAATAATGGTATCTTTAGAAAGTCCATTTAATGGCGAGAAAAACGGTATATAATATGTGTGGGTACAGTAAATGAGTAAGAGGAAAATTACAGCTAAACACAAACACTGCAGAAATGTAAAAATAGCCTTGGTCCCAAACGGACAGAAAATGGAAAAGTGCTGTGGTCATTAAGGGGTTAAAGGGACAGTCTAGTCCAAAATAAACTTTCATGATTCAGATAGGGCATGTCATTTTACACAATTTTCCAGTTTACTTTTATCACCAATTTTGCTTTGTTCTCTTGGTATTCTTAGTTGAAAGCTAAACCTAGGAGGTTCATATGCTAATTTCTTAGACCTTGAAGGCTGCCTCTTTACTGAATGCATTTTGACAGTTTTTCACCCGTAGAGGGTGTTAGTTCATGTGTGTCATATAGGTAACACTGTGCTCACGAATGTGGAGTTACCTACGAGCCAGCACTGATTGGCTAAAATGCAAGTCTGTCAAAAGAACTGAAATAAGGAGGCAGTTTGCAGAAGCTCAGGTAAAAGATAATTACAGAGGTAAAAAGTGTATAATTATATACATATATAATTGTGTTGGTTATGCAAAACTAGGAAACGGGTAATACAAGGATTATCTATATTTTAAAACAATAAAAATTCTGGTGGAGACTGTCCCTTTAAAGTCAGCTCCTGAGCAGCAATGCACTACTGTGAGCTAGTTGAAAATTTCTGGTTAACAAGAGGCATATGCATGTAGCAACCAATCACCAGCTAGCTCCCAGGAGTGCATTGCTGATCCTGAGCCTACCTAGGTATGCTTTCAAACAAGTATACTAAGGCCTAGATTTGGAGTTTGGCGTTAGCCGTGAAAACCAACGTTAGAGGCTCCTAATGCTGGTTTTAGGCTAACTCTGGTATTTGGAGTCACTCAAAAAAGGGTCTAACGCTCACTTTTCAGCCGCAACTTTTCCATACCGCAGATCCCCTTACGTAAATTGCGTATCCTATCTTTTCAATGGGATTTTTCTAACTCCGGTATTTAGAGTCGTGGCTGAAGTGAGCGTTAGAACTCTAACGACAAAACTCCAGCCGCAGAAAAAAGTCAGTAGTTAAGAGCTTTCTGGGCTAACGCCGGTTCATAAACCTCTTAACTACTGTACTCTAAAGTACACTAACACCCATAAACTACCTATGTACCCCTAAACCGAGGTCCCCCCACATCGCCGCCACTCGATTACATTTTTTTAACCCCTAATCTGCCGACCGCCAACTACGTTATCCTTATGTACCCCTAATCTGCTGCCCCTAACACCGCCGACCCCTATATTATATTTAGTAAGCCCTAACCTGCCCCCCACAACGTCGCCGCCACCTACCTACACTTATTAACCCCTAATCTGCCGACCGCAAAGCGCCGCCACCTACGTTATCCTTATGTACCCCTAATCTGCTGCCCCTAACACCGCCGACCCCTATATTATATTTATTAACCCCTAATCTGCCCCCCTCAACGTCGCCTCCACCTGCCTACACTTATTAACCCCTAATCTGCCGAGCGGACCGCACCGCTACTATAATAAAGTTATTAACCCCTAATCCGCCTCACTAACCCTATAATAAATAGTATTAACCCCTAATCTGCCCTCCCTAACATCGCTGACACCTAACTTCAATTATTAACCCCTAATCTGCCGACCGGAGCTCACCGCTATTCTAATAAATGTATTAACCCCTAAAGCTAAGTCTAACCCTAACACTAACACCCCCCTAAATTAAATATAATTTTAATCTAACGAAATTAATTAACTCTTATTAAATAAATTATTCCTATTTAAAGCTAAATACTTACCTGTAAAATAAATTCTAATATAGCTACAATATAAATTATAATTACATTGTAGCTATTTTAGGATTAATATTTATTTTACAGGCAACTTTGTAATTATTTTAACCAGGTACAATAGCTATTAAATAGTTAAGAACTATTTAATAGCTACCTAGTTAAAATAATTACAAAATTACCAGTAAAATGGGGGGGCGGAGCCAACTGCCAAGGGAGCTGGACGTGCATGCATGGAGCTCCTGGCTCCTATAA
>NC_069501.1:239835650-239838150 GCF_027579735.1 Bombina bombina | reverse complement strand
AGGCGGTCGACAGTGATTCTCCTCCTTATGAGGAGATTAAGGACAGAATCAATGCTCTCAAATTGGCTAATTCTTTCACCCTAGACGCCACTTTGCAATTGGCTAGGTTAGCGGCTAAGAATTCTGGGTTTGCTATTGTGGCGCGCAGAGCGCTTTGGTTGAAATCTTGGTCGGCTGATGCGTCTTCCAAGAACAAGCTACTTAACATTCCTTTCAAGGGGAAAACGCTGTTTGGCCCTGACTTGAAAGAGATTATCTCGGATATCACTGGGGGTAAGGGCCACGCCCTTCCTCAGGATCGGCCTTTCAAGGCAAAAAATAAACCTAATTTTCGTCCCTTTCGTAGAAACGGACCAGCCCAAAGTGCTACGTCCTCTAAGCAAGAGGGTAATACTTCTCAAGCCAAGCCAGCTTGGAGACCAATGCAAGGCTGGAACAAGGGAAAGCAGGCCAAGAAACCTGCCACTGCTACCAAGACAGCATGAAATGTTGGCCCCCGATCCGGGACCGGATCTGGTGGGGGGCAGACTCTCTCTCTTCGCTCAGGCTTGGGCAAGAGATGTTCTGGATCCTTGGGCGCTAGAAATAGTCTCCCAAGGTTATCTTCTGGAATTCAAGGGACTTCCCCCAAGGGGGAGGTTCCACAGGTCTCAGTTGTCTTCAGACCACATAAAAAGACAGGCATTCTTACATTGTGTAGAAGACCTGTTAAAAATGGGAGTGATTCATCCCGTTCCATTAAGAGAACAAGGGATGGGGTTCTACTCCAATCTGTTTATAGTTCCCAAAAAAGAGGGAACGTTCAGACCAATCTTAGATCTCAAGATCTTAAACAAGTTTCTCAAGGTTCCATCGTTCAAGATGGAAACCATTCGAACTATTCTTCCTTCCATCCAGGAAGGTCAATTCATGACCACGGTGGATTTAAAGGATGCGTATCTACATATTCCTATCCACAAGGAACATCATCGGTTCCTGAGGTTCGCATTCCTGGACAAACATTACCAGTTCGTGGCGCTTCCTTTCGGATTAGCCACTGCTCCAAGGATTTTCACAAAGGTACTAGGGTCCCTTCTAGCTGTGCTAAGACCAAGGGGCATTGCTGTAGTACCTTACTTGGACGACATTCTGATTCAAGCGTCGTCCCTTCCTCAAGCAAAGGCTCACACGGACATTGTCCTGGCCTTTCTCAGATCTCACGGATGGAAAGTGAACGTGGAAAAGAGTTCTCTATCTCCGTCAACAAGGGTTCCCTTCTTGGGAACAATAATAGACTCCTTAGAAATGAGGATTTTTCTGACAGAGGCCAGAAAAACAAAACTTCTAGACTCTTGTCGGATACTCCATTCCGTTCCTCTTCCTTCCATAGCTCAGTGCATGGAAGTGATCGGGTTGATGGTAGCGGCAATGGACATAGTTCCTTTTGCACGCATTCATCTAAGACCATTACAACTGTGCATGCTCAGTCAGTGGAATGGGGACTATACAGACTTGTCTCCGAAGATACAAGTAAATCAGAGGACCAGAGACTCACTCCGTTGGTGGCTGTCCCTGGACAACCTGTCACGAGGGATGACATTCCGCAGACCAGAGTGGGTCATTGTCACGACCGACGCCAGTCTGATGGGCTGGGGCGCGGTCTGGGGATCCCTGAAAGCTCAGGGTCTTTGGTCTCGGGAAGAATCTCTTCTACCGATAAATATTCTGGAACTGAGAGCGATATTCAATGCTCTCAAGGCTTGGCCTCAGCTAGCGAGGGCCAAGTTCATACGGTTTCAATCAGACAACATGACAACTGTTGCGTACATCAACCATCAGGGGGGAACAAGGAGTTCCCTGGCGATGGAAGAAGTGACCAAAATCATTCTATGGGCGGAGTCTCACTCCTGCCACCTGTCTGCTATCCACATCCCAGGAGTGGAAAATTGGGAAGCGGATTTTCTGAGTCGTCAGACATTGCATCCGGGGGAGTGGGAACTCCATCCGGAAATCTTTGCCCAAGTCACTCAGCTGTGGGGCATTCCAGACATGGATCTGATGGCCTCTCGTCAGAACTTCAAAGTTCCTTGCTACGGGTCCAGATCCAGGGATCCCAAGGCGGCTCTAGTGGATGCACTAGTAGCACCTTGGACCTTCAAACTAGCTTATGTGTTCCCGCCGTTTCCTCTCATCCCCAGGCTGGTAGCCAGGATCAATCAGGAGAGGGCGTCGGTGATCTTGATAGCTCCTGCGTGGCCACGCAGGACTTGGTACGCAGATCTGGTGAATATGTCATCGGCTCCTCCTTGGAAGCTACCTTTGAGACGAGACCTTCTTGTTCAGGGTCCGTTCGAACATCCGAATCTGGTTTCACTCCAGCTGACTGCTTGGAGATTGAACGCTTGATCTTATCGAAGCGAGGATTCTCAGATTCTGTTATCGATACTCTTGTTCAGGCCAGAAAGCCTGTAACTAGAAAGATTTACCACAAAATTTGGAAAAAATATATCTGTTGGTGTGA